>NC_046190.1:19122348-19425378 GCF_011004875.1 Balearica regulorum gibbericeps
GCAGGACAGGGCTATCAGGAAGGCAAGATTAAATGCTAAATAATTACAAGCTGCTGAAGATGCACTAGGAAATCAAGTAAATAATAGTATTTTGGAAAACAGAGTTCCCATCTGGGAGAAAACTGTCATGGAAAATACCACAGCAGCAAAAAAAATAAACACCCCACCTAGTCAAAAATACAAAACCCCAAGCTCCACAATACAATTCTTTGGTAAAACAGATTGCCATCTTGTGGGTTTTTTAATCATATACATTAAACATATAAAAATTGTAATTTTAAATAAAGCTGTATTTTCAGCCACAGATAAATCCTCAAATTGTTCTGACTTCAGCAAAAATCTAGGACTTACCCTTTCAGCTGCACTAGATATAACAATGTTCTGGAAAACAAAAAAGAACAAACGTTTACCTGTCAGCATCAAGAAATTAAAAAAAAAAAAAAAAAAAAATCAGTGAGCAGCAAAGGCTTTACGATGATTAGCTAAGTTCAGGCTCAGAGTCCAATTAACCATCAGTGTATCTGATGCCCTCAGACAAAGTAAACTCTAGCAGAGTGTGGATCTTAATTTGGGGACATGGATAAACCCCAGTTATCTCCCTGTCCCCTACAGAGAGGGGGGCACAAGGACAGGCCGTTGCAGTTACAAACCTCTCACAAACAGATGTGAGTTGAATAAGCACCGCTCCTTTTAGAGGGATAGGCTAGCAGTGTAAGTGTCAGTGACAGCACTAAGCAAGCACCTATCAGCCTGTATCTCTCACAGTGGACTTTAAAGGATCTTAAGTGCAAAAAAGAAATGCAGAGTTGCACACACTGTGCTAAGTGCCCCCTTTATTTACTCTAGCTGAGAAGCCCCACAAAAATGACAACTTGGCCCGAGCTGTAACAGAAATGGACTTAAAAGAGCTCAGGATCCCCCAGAAGCTGCTTACAGATAGTGCCTTTAGACAGTTTGGTGCTCCTGAATTTTTTGCCTACAGTCTGGGTTGCGACAACTCAATCCTAACTTCAGCATTCATGGTGGCCTTCATCAAACTCACACTGGTTGAGAAAACCTGTCTGCAGCTAGGCAGTGGCTGCCAATTCATGCCATACACTCACCTCCCTCAACACTGACACCCCCATGAAAATCACCATGCTGAGAGACATCCTTCTCTCCCAAAGGGTTTCTACAGAACAGGTATGAGACTGCTTGGGACTGCCAGATACCACAGCTCAGGTGCCAGAACTCTTTTGATGTTAAACCTCCAAGGATGCTCACCCAGTGGAAGACTGTTTTGCACAGGTGGAAACTGCAGCAGCAGCAAAAAATTCCTTGCAGCTTTTATGATACTGAGTAAAAGGCTTTGGGAATTCCTGCTTGAGTGGGTGGGAATGAGAATTGTACTGAGGCAGCGGAAGACTTTCCCTCCCTGACATCAATCCCACCAACACATCACACCACCTCCAGTTATAAGATGGGGCTTTTGATCCCTTCCCCGCACTGCTTTGCTTGTCCTGCCACCTCCCCAGCACAAAGAGCAGTGCAGACACTAGAAGAAAATGCTCCGCGTGCAGACGGAACTCAACCCATAAAGAACTATTTGCATGGAAATGACTGCATGTTCACACTGTGCCCAAGGTTTCCTCATGTGCTGAGAGGGAAAGCATGGGACAGACAACTCTGCCTTAGCGTAAGAAAGCCAAAAATAGAAGCTATACATACATCAAAATCACTTAACAGCACATATCATGATGGAGTCTAGGACATTTCTTTCCATATAGTTCACCTTTGAAATGACTGCACTATGGATCCCAAGGGTGCTTTTGAGCTTCAGTGGTGCTGACTACAAGAGTTTGCTGGGAAAATCCAAGTCTCCTGATCTGAGCTGCAGGCTCAGGGAAGCTCCCAGAGCAGCTGCATGAGCCATCCTGAACCAGCATGGGATTGTGGTTCGTGGCTGTGCATCAGAGATGTGCTCCACCTGGTTCAAAGGCTGTACCCTGGCTTCCAGTTAGAGGATGGGTAAGATGGGAGAAGGAGACAAGAGCAGGCAAGAAAAGCACTGCTAGCAAGTGAAGGAGAGGCAGGCAAAGGCAAATGCAAGGGAAGGGTTAAAGGGAAGAACTCAAAGGCAAAACATTATATCCCCAGGTAAAGGAGACAGCAGCTGTTCAGTACACCACTCCAGGCACAGTACCCACACTCAGTTACCAAAACACAGGAGGTAAGGGACTGTGGCTATGCACACCTTCTGTCTGGCAAGGCAGTGAGTCCCTCACTCATTCCCTGCACATTTTAACATGTGTTAAGGACTCTGCTCAACACCGGCTTTGAGGACAGGAGTAAACTTCTGGAAGTTTCTCTGCCCTACCACAACAGCGGAGGAACAAAAGGATCCAAAAGCTGCTACAAGTTCAGCAGCTACAGGTTACAGAAGGCGAGAGCTACCTGCCAGATGCCAACACAAGCAGCCTATGGACCAGCCATCCCACATCTTGTTAAAGAAAGGCCTTTACATAACTGATGGAGACAAACTGCCAGTGAGGGCTAATAACCATCTCTGCTGGCCCACCAGGTACTGAGCCCGGAGGCAAAAAATAAAAACAAGCTAGCAGTCCTCTCCCAGCTCTTCCAGTGCCTAACAACAACTTGTCATGCCCAGCTCCCTCTGATTTACCTTCTAGGCAGATGAATGTGCTAGATTGACAGATGCAGAAAGAAAGGCCACTGTGACCAAACGTCTCACTTGCTCTGTTTGTGACACCAACTCAACTGGTGCTCTCCAAATCAATAACCACACAAGAAGCACATCTTTAACTGCACAGAGTAAAGAGGAGCACTGCCAAAAAGGAATCCCAAAGGAAAGGGGGTTTGTGTGTATAAACCTCATCTCCAAATCAGTACTTTGTGCAATTAACTCCCAGAGCTGGGCTTCTCAGGAAAGGCCATGCAAATACTCACTTTTATCTGTAGCACTAAGGGAATTAACCTTTTTTTTACCCACTCTGCTGTCCTATAAAATAAGCTGCCATGCCCGAGGGGAACTGAGGTAACAATGAATCTGCCTTTAATTGGCCTTCCAAGCTGTATATCCCACTTCAGATGAGATCTGCAGCATAATGCCCATTTTGGATTCTCTGGACTAGCTATGTGCGGCAAAGGTTATTTCCAATAAAGGTGGTGAGAGCTACAATCTCTTTTAACTTGGATATGTATTATGATATGCTTTCCTGTTAAAAAAAAACATGGCCTGAGAGGACCCAGCATGATAGTCAGCTTCGCCTGGTGGCCTGGGAGGAGGTAAGGTATGAAAGCAATGGATTACAAGCGTCTCAGCTGCAAGCGTTACCTCTTCCTTGGGTTTCAGTACCAGGAAAGAATGCTGTTGATCTGACTGCAGCAAAACCCAACAGCTAGCTGGCTATTAGCCAGGGCCTGTTTTGTATACTGGGAATTTACTAACTGTTCAACAAAACAAGATTTCTACTTCTTTCCTATTATTGTCTACCTCCCATAATCAAGGTATACTATCAAAAAAGAGCTTTTGGTCAATCAGAAACATGAAATGGGGGATTTTAAAGAAATGCATGGATTTCAGTTCTACTGCAAACCTTAGATCTCTGGCACTTCTTTTTCCCCCTTTTGTTTTGGGTATCGCATACAATGACAACAGATAGGTTGTTCTGAAAAAAGAAACTAACAGTTTGACAACTTAAGAAGAAAGCATGTAGTGGTGTATGGCTGGAAGTATCTGGAGCTAGAATAATCGTGTCCTTGTATTAGTAGGGAAAGATTCAGTCACAGCTTCAGAAATCCCACCATCAAACTAATTTCAAATGGCTCAGCCTGTACAACTCTAGAAGAATTTGACCTGAATTAATTAGCTTGCTTCCACTTTGAGAGCTTACCTTTCCTTTGCAGATCTGCATCAGGCTGACTGCATTTGAAATTGTGTATCTTCTCATTGTGGAGTCTTTGATGGCATGCGTGTAAAGAAGTTCAAAGTAAATGCCTCGATCTATTGCCTTCACATAAAAGAGAGTGATCAAAAATCAAAAGGAGAGAAGCATAACAATCTAACAACTGCTGTCTGTTATTGATGCAGCTTATTCTCAGTTTAACTGTGTTATATATGAAAAAATTAAGGCAGAAATGTTCCAGCAAGAGCACAGCAGAGCATTGTGGGGGGGTGGGGAGGGAGAACATTTCACTGTACACCAGATATGTGCACTTGAGTCTTGGGATGACAGATAAATGAGGCTTAACAAGCAAAGAAATACCAGCCACTTGTTAGTTGCAATTGACTTTCCTCTATCACAGAGTTTGAGGAGACACGTAACCATGGCTGGTGAGAAACAAGTCTTGAAATGGAGGACCCTCCTCCTCTAGCCCCACAGCCCGCTGTAAGGAAGACCACCGCTCCCCACAGTACCCAAGTCTTGCGGATGAGGAATTTGTCCTTGCATAAAAGCAGCAATGAGGTCCCTTCTCTCCTGTCTCACAGCATACTCTGGTATTTGTGACAATGTTAAATAACAGTGAGTCACACGAGAGGTTCCAAACAGTAATACTCGATATGTTTTCAACTGCTTTAAAATCCCTTGCTATCTCTCAAAGTACCTCATCAAAAGCCTAGTATTCTTGTTTTTGCAAAAACACACAGAGAAAAGTTAAGCATCTTGCCATAGGACACAGTGAGTTAGCGATGAAGACGCAATTCAAACCTAGGAGTTCCTAGTTCCCTGGTCTGCACTACGTTTGTCTGAAATGTTACTCAGACTATTAAATAAATGCGGCAATGTTAATACTATAAGAGAGTCCAGTAACCAAATACAGATGGAATTAATCCAGCTCCCATCCATGCAAGAGCTCTGAATGCAAGCACAACAGAAGCTATGTACACATCAAATGTTTTACACAGAGCTGGTCTGACATCTGCAAACAAAAGAAGCCTGAATTTATCAAAACCAAAACAGGTGATGGCAATAAACCAATTTCCAGCCAAGCAGATTTTTAACCTCATCCCCATCACTTCAGCTGCCTGCCAATCTGTCTGTCTGGCATCACAACAATCAAAACTGATTGTCTGAGGATGCACAAAACCGGTCTGACAGACACACTGTCTTGAAGCTGGAAGTGTGGAAGCTGAGAAGTAGTTTGTAAGGAAAACGTCTCCAAACACAGGGCTCCAGGAGCCACCCAGCTCCTCACCTGGGTCAGCTGCTGGAGTTTTAAGCAGCTAGGGAACATTCCATACAAAACTGTTATTCCAAATGGAACATTGAAATTCTCAGTCTGTAGTAAATTCCAAAATACTACTTTCATTCTGTTTCACGACTAATTCTAGTTAATTTTTAATTTTAATTCTAGGTCAAGCTTTCTGTAGAAGTGGAAATGGGATTTCTAGCCAATTCCAAATTTAAATTTTTAATCACTAAAGAGTCCATCAGCCAAGAATGCCCATGTGGAATGAACCTTGACATATACTCAGAGGAAAAAAACCTAGTTCACCCAAGAGCATGTTCAGCTTAAGCTTTCTGGCAAACCACCAACAGCAGGCAGAAGTGCATTAACAAAACATTTGATCCATGCTGATAGCCATCTTGTGTCCCACAGCAGATATTTAGCAATTCCACGTTTGGTTCATTTGCCAAGACATTCCTTTGTCTAAGTATGGATTCAATACAGTTGTCATCCAAATAACTGGCACAACATCCTTCTCCCAAATTAACACTGTCATTCACATTCTCCTGTCTTTTAAATGACTGGGCTGTTTATCTATTCTGACACAACTGTACCACTTCTGGTTTGGGAGGCAGCTTAGTCAGCAATCATGCCACATCTCACTGCTTTGCATAGCAGTGGCCTTAAGGCTCTGTTTCCATTCCTTGGGAATACCACTTCTGCGTTCTTAAGTGGGGGACAGTAAGGAGAAAGAGAAAGAACATACATCACTGCATTAAATGCTGCAGTAGAGGCCGTGAAGTGAAGGCAATCTGAAACAACACTATGTATTACGCAAGCAAATAAAAGAACCACTTGGATGGGAATGGTGGGAGGGAAATGGTAGGGGGTTCAACTCAGACTGACATTAAATACAGAATTTAACAGCAAGAAAATAATTTAGATCTAAATTTACCATATTCACAGGGGGCCTTCGGAAGTAGAATGGCAGCTTTTCTGTTACATTTATGCATACCAGATCCACATCTAGAGTTGTGCAAGCGATCTACAGCAAAGAAAGAGGAACAGATTATTAGATAAGCCAAAAAACGTGTAACCAACTTTAGGTGCACTGATGCTTTCCTTCATTTCTTAATGCAAGAAATGTCCCTCCAGAGTGAGCTCAGTCTTAAAACGAAGAGGTACTATGCCTTGCAGGTATGTCAATAAAACAGCAGGGCTACAGGTGCACAGCTTGAAGATTTCAGGCTTAAAACCCAAGCCTTCCCTCACTTCCAGAACTACTTTTCCAATAAAGTAATGGCCAACCCAAAGGCAAGACTTAGTGCTTTGTTCTTATCTGACATAGGACATGCAGAAGCAATGCGGGCTTTGGGCAAAAGAACTCACAGCTAATGAAGGACAACCCCTGTTTACAAAAAAGGAATAGCCCAGGAACTGCCCCTTGCCCCATCCCTCTAATTCTAGTGTAGCAACCATTTGTCTTATGGATCAAGTATTTTTACCAGAAGCATCCGAAAGACTGAAACAGAAGCAGAACATTAAGACAGTGACTGGCGCCCCATGCCCAGTACTGGAAGGCAATCCACAGAGCCTCACTTTCCTCGCTAGGTGGAGAATGTGCAGCCCTTCCTGAAAGCCACATCTCTGGAAAAGTCTCAAGATGGCACTGGAGGTCACAGTTTACAAGCTTAGCTTTGAACTCACACCACAATTTTCAGCCTGTATTAAAAGAGGGAAGGAATGAACAAAGGGTCGAGAATCTCCACAGTGACACAGAGAAAATCAAGCACACATAAAAGGGAACCCTTGATTTACATATAATCTCATGCACACAAGACATGTAGGAATTATATATGCCTAGCCCGTAAAGATGATTACATAGGGCCAGATTAATGTCTGTAAGCAGCATTGTAATAAAGAAGATAAAAATGGGCTGAGGATGTTGAAAAGGAATTTTCTATGCATAGAGGAACTCTCTGCTTTCAGAAACCTGCCAGTAACTGCTCCAAATACACCTGGGCCAGCAGCCAACTTCTCGCACCAGCACAAAAGCAGTGGAGGCTGCAGGGAGTCCCAGGGCTGGGCTGTGGGGAAGCCACACTCTGCTCTAACACAGGGCAGGCTATGGCTTTGCAAACTAGTCTTCTACCAGTTTGTTCGCATGAAATTTGGATGGAGATGAGAGCAGAGGCCCAGCTTTAGGAATGTTTCCTAGCTGTTGATAGCACTCCCTCCTAGACAACAGGGCCACAGCACACATGCAGGCAACTCAAAGATCCAGCAAACCATAAGGTTTTTGATGTTAAAATGTTTCTTCTCTACCAGGCCATTCAGACTAAACTTTATCTTCATGCCCTACCTGTTCCAACTTTGTTAGGCAGGACACGGTTGGAATCTATTGTATCAAATTAAACTTGCATGTGTAAGTTTAGCCCTGCTACGGCCAGTTTTAATACTTACTTATGTGGAGTACAAAACTACCATCTAGACAGAGGTGATTTATGGAAACACGCACAGAGCAAATAGCTCTGAATCGTGTCCTAGAAGAGATGTCAGTAAGGAAATTCAGGAAGAGAGAAAGCTGAAAATGAAGGAAAGCAAGAATACACATCAAAAACATGCAAGTCGCCCTTGCCTTCCTAATCAGCTCCAGAAACACTGGAACCCTCTATTCCATTTTGCAAATTAAGCACAGTGGGAAAGGGAGTGACCCAAATGCCAGGATACATACAAGATTCCAGTGACAAGAACATGTCAGAAAACACCACCAAGGAAAAACAAATTTAAAAGCCATACTTCCCCATAAGGAGGAATTCCTGCACTGCACGGAAAGTTGGAGAGGAGATTTCTCCAAACATTCCAGTGTTCAGTCTAGCTTTTGGCTCCTGGACAAGTCACACATGCAGGCAAGTTAAGGTTACCCTGCCTGCTGAAAGGATCTGAAGTGCAAGAACTTCACACAGAAAATTATATGCAGCAGTTGCACAGCCGAGTGCTTGCCCAGCCGCACCACAGGCAAGAGCCCCATCTGCTGGGAAATTCCAGACAGCCATAAATAAATAAATAAATTCGCCACTGCTTGGATGGTCTGAAAAAAGCTTTGGCAACATTTTAGGAATAAACATTAAAATTTGGCCTTGCACTATGTCCTCAGACTTACATAAGCAGTTGGCTTTTTTTTTTAGATACTGGTGATCTGCTAATTGCTTACAAACCACAGGCAGAAGTAATATGATTAAAACAGAATTCTTAAAAAGCAAAATTTTTGAAAAGCAACAGGCACAGATCTTACTGTGGCTTTTTTTTTTTTTTGGCATCAAGTGGGAATTCCTGTTGCATCCCGAAACAATCCTCTTGGGAGACTTAAAGAAGGAGCATGTTCCACGATTATCTTGGCAAACGCAGCTTCCTCATACCCCTAAGGTTATAAATTATTTGGAGAATTTGAGCACATCTTTCAGTACGTATCACTGCCACATGCAGTCACAGAAAAGCTTCCCTGGCTCATGGCAAGAGGGCACAGACTGGTTTTGGGCCATGCTAAAATTAGACCACATCTCCAATGGTCACGTATTTCTTTTACAAAAACATGAACAATCCTGTTCTATGGAAAATAATCCAAGTGCCAAATTGTTGGTGAGAAAGATGATGCTCTTGAAGTAATGCTGAGTTACTAACAGCCAATTTTAAAATATAAAGCTAATTTGTGATGCAAGACCCACCCCAAAAGGTTTTATCCTTAACAGCGAAAGATCCATGAGTCGTACGAGCCAGAGCTATATGCTGAAACTCCATGTGTATCATCATTTGTGCCAGACTCCCTGTTGATATCTCTACAAAATTGACACAGCTCTCCAGAGAGTTAGAAAACCTAAAACCTTTAAACAAAAAACAAACATAGAAATCTGCCCTGAATAGGAACATGTAAGGATGAAGTCTTTCACTTCATGCACTTTGCAAGAAACATGCTTGGGCTCCTTCCTCAGCTGAAAGTGTTGCCAGCATGGAAGCAGTGAAGATGGTCTCCTCGACAGTGCTGCTTCCTTCCTAACACACTGCCCATCACCTGCAAGAATGTCTGCTTAAACAGTCGCTATCTGCATTAGCCTGCCCAGAGCACAGCCATTGTCTTTGTGCCTGCACAACTATCCCTGTGCCTGAATGCTGAATCAGAGTGGGAAAGCGGATCTGTCTGCAAAATAACTTGGCAAAAACTCTGGTTACTCTTCAGCCAAAAGCATGTTCCTCAAACCAAACTGCCATGCAGCCAAGCAAGCAGCTACGCCAGCAGAGCAGGCAGGGACCTGCAGAAATGAGTGGCTCTTTATGCCAGCTTAAACACGACTGCAGCTGGCAGAACTCACGATACGACTGAAAATAAAAAATAGCCACCCTTAAATGAGAGCGCACCCTTTCCCCCAAAAACAACACAGCATGCTCCTGCTGACTACTTGGCTTCAGGTGCTTCTTTAATCATGTGATAAATTGACTGAGCTTGGTTGAGAAGTGAGATTTTACATTGTTGCCAGAGACCAAAAGAAAGAGGTGAAAAGTGGCCCTCAAAAGTATTTTACAACTATTTGCCTCTCTCACACCTCCAAGAGTCTTAAAATCTTGCAAGGGAAATAAAAGCAGTCAGAAATAAGTTTTATTAGGTTCTAACTGTTATAATTAATGCTTGAAATCTTCTGCTGAAAGCTTCTTTAAAGTTCACCTTCTTCTACAGCCTTTTGCTTTGTACTTGGACAAGTTTTCAAAAAGGAGGGGAAATAATTTAGAAAAACAAAACAGAAGAATACCATTTTAATATGTCAAAACAGGTACCCAGAAGTACTAGAAAGTAGGTTTAACTTATTTTAAAAAACAAACCAAAACAGAAAACCTAAAACAGACTCAGTTTTATACTGAGAAGCCATCTTTGAAAGTAAATTCTGGCACTCCTCCAAAGAGACTGACGGTTGCTTTTGGTGTCCCCGTGCCTTCTTCACACTGCTTTAAACTGCATGCCTGCTTGCTGCCTGCCAAGGCTGGCAGAGACGGGACACTTCCACCTACTCTTCCAGTTCAGAGTTAATGTTATTATTTATGAGCTTGCAACAGGTCAGATGTCACAATTTTGGGTTTTGTAAGAAAAACATTCTGACAAAAAGAGGACTTACTTCCAGATGCTCCACTTGATCACACCACTCACATCAGCTGTCACCAAGTATTTAAGAACAATTTAATTAAAAATATGAGACAGATAAAGAACACATATCATCCAAAAAGCCAAGCTGAGATCATTCTGCCTCAGATGGTGTTTTAAAACTAGAACATTTTCTGGTAGGAAGGGTCTATTCAAGATATAGCAGCTATGGATAAAAGCTGGAAGACAATATGATGCTTGATGCTGTTAGTAATGGCTGAAGAATTACTGCACATCACTGTATTTAGGTATCACTTCTAAATAGTAAATGTCGTCTTCAGTCAAACACCAGAAATGGACTGAGCCAGTTTGTGGTCAAACACACTTGGAACACCTTGTTTTTGTAAAAGTATAGAAGTGACAGAGTATTGGGGGTTTGTTCAAAATACTTGCACTTCTATTAACATAAACTAACGCCAGAAACGACAGCGTTGGACTAAGGTCCCAAATTAGTCCTAAGGCTTTGAAAATTATTCACTATTTTCTCTCACTAGCATGCTTGGAGTGCTACAACTGCTACAAATGCCAGCATCTGTTCGGTAACACTGTTACAGCAACACCTTCAGATACTCACAAATTTTGTGGAAGCAGCTTTCAGTTTCAAGTTTGCTCTTAACAGCTAGGACAAAATCTGAATAAATGACCATCTGCCCTTCAAGTATTTCCCCTGAGGCTGCTCTACTTTTGTACAGCCTCAATGGTCTTTTCAGCAGGCAAAGTAACAAACATATCAGGAAGTCACAGAAGTGAAGCTTCTCTCACTCAATTCAAGCATCCAAACCAAAACCAAACCAGAAATCTCAGTCTGGCAATGAGGCAAGTGTTGTTATGTTTAATCAGGCATGTTTACTTTTGGAAATTTTATTTTATCTGTTCATAAGATGCTACGACACCTGAAACTAGCTGTGTCTCATAAGCTCTTGCTCCTCGTTTGATTTAAAATAATGAAAGGAAAAAATAACGAAAAAGAAATCAGATATTCATTTGGACAAACTTCCAAGAGAAGACCTAAGACTAAAAAGAAGAAGGTGACTCACAGAACCACATTAGTTCTGCTTTAAAATCCTCACGCTTTCCCTGGCATTTCAGAGACCAAGAACAATTAGTGTTAACAGAAGATAGCAAACATGTTTTGGGGAAGCTGTCAGAGCTTGAGAAGTTAAAGTTCAAGACACAAGTTTTCTACATGCTCATAGTATATATAGATTAAAAAAAAAAGGATGTTTTCTCTCTTCACTAGGAGTACTCAGTAGAGTAGAAGACACGCAAAAGAAACCACAGTGTAGGACTATATAAGTCCATTCATCACGCAGATGTTTCAGACTTTGACCAGTCACATCAAGGCCTTGCAGCCTCCTGCAATCCCTCCCAACCTTCTCAGCCTGCCAGCTGACCAGGCAGCCCATGTTGCTTAATTAGCCTCATAACATGCAGGCCTGTATAAAGTGGGAAACAAAATCAAAACAAAGCATGTACTCAAGCTAGCCCAAAGCACTAACAGTTATTGGGCAGGCATTGCCGATCAGATGATTGTACTTACATGGAACAGTTTCTCAGTCTTTGGAAATACTGCTATGATGTCATATAACCTTATATTTGCAGATGTTGATCTCTACAAAAGGAGGAAACAATTATTACCTTGAATTCTGGCAGATGCCAAAGCTATGCACAATGATTATGACCAAAATAATGAGAAGAAAATCCCTTTTTAACTTTCAAGTACTAAAACAAAGCCAATAATCATCCAATTACATAGTAAGTCTCTGCTGTGAGCTATAATGTGAAGTCATTCATTCTCATTTTGCGGCTTGTCCCACCCACATAGCAAGGCTCTTGCACTAAAACATAAACTGACACAGGGGTTGCTCATGGTCTAGTTTACATGCAGAAGTCCAGAAATCAAAGAAAAGAACTGAGGAACAGAACTGCTGACAATCAAGAGAAGCCATATCCAATCTTGTAAGTCTGCATCTCTCTATGATCACGTTATTTGCTAAAGATGCGATCTGAGAAATCACTGCTGAGCGTTCTACAAAATCCATGAAGTTCTCCCCTGACGTGGTTTAGCCCCAGCCGGTAGCTAAGTGCCACGCGCCGCTCGCTCACCCCTCCCCCGGCGGGATGGGGAGGAAAAACAGTGGCAAAGCCTCGAGGGTTGGGATAAGGGCAGTTTACTGGGACAGCGAGGGAGAGGGAAACAATCAACGACAGTGCTGATAACAGATAGTAACAATGGGTAATAACCGAGGACGATTTACCGATCCGATGACCGTCCGACCGACCGACCGGACGCTCAACCGGTCCCGCGTCCGGTCCCGGAACCACGCCGAGCCCGCCCCTGCCCGACTAGCCCCCTTTTATGGTGAGCATGACGTCACACGGCATGGAATAGCCCCCGGCCAGCTTGGGTCACCTGTGCTGGCTCCTTGGGAAATTAACTCTATCCTTGCCAGAACCAGGACATCCCCATACAATTTCCAAAGTTTCATTCATTCATTGAAAAAGGAAATAAAAACTGGAATATTAGTATACTGAATATACTTACCAAGAGATTACAGTGGGAAGGATCAGAAACAACAAGTGTTAGCCGGGTTAAGACTTTAATTCTTTTAGATGTCCCCTACAAAAACAAACAAACAAAACCAACAATAACCAAACCAAAAGACTGAAAAGCTCCAAAGCAAAAATATTGAATCTTCTTGTAGTTGAACAACTACAGGAGAAAATGGTGGCTTGCTCATGTTCTTGCCTACACTAATTTTCTAAAGTCTGTAGTTACACATCCCTATTTTATATTGATCTGTTTGATATTATACGTGCCCTTTAACAAGAATGACTTATTGTGTTTCCCTGAGGAAAGAAGGAAAGAAGGAAAGAAGGAAAGAAGGAAAGAAGGAAAGAAGGAAAGAAGGAAAGAAGGAAAGAAGGAAAGAAGGAAAGAAGGAAAGAAGGAAAGAAGGAAAGAAGGAAAGAAGGAAAGAAGGAAAGAAGGAAAGAAGGAAAGAGTACTGCCATGGTTCCCCGGGCAGGCCACAACTGTGAGCAAAAGCAGTTCCTGAATTAAGATATGTCAGTGATTTGAAATACAGACTTGGTTCATTATATCCAAGTCTTGCTCCATCAAAACCTGGAAGTTATTTCCAAAACTCAACTTTCAGGAGCTATCCTGTAATTATTCAACTACATGAAGATTCAAAATTCACACGAAGCAATTTCTTTAATAACTTCTGAAATAATGAATAGAGCCTACTCTAACCTGAGTGTATTGTTCTTTCAATGTTGGGAGTTTCAACAATCAAGCAATTGACAAATTTCTCTCTTTTGATTAATGTTTAATACACAAAATCACATATATAAACACACCAAGGTAAAAAACCCCTCATAACAACAATAATACATAGATGGAATGTAACTAGACATACTTGTACAATAGGCAAAGATGGAAACAACTCTGAAGGAGATACTGGCTTGACAATTTCCTTAAAAGAGAACAAAACAAAGTTATTCAAAATGTCATCGGTTAAGTTTAGAATGTAAACAAAAGCCGTGTTCCAATCCTAAAAACAAGTGTGCCACGCTAACAAAACCATTTCCCAGGGCAAATGCACAGACCATATTAAAAGTTAACTCTAGGGCCATTATACTGAATAATAAAAGGGGAGGTGTGTCACATATGCAGACATTTGTACTTGTGTCTAGATGTGCATTCTGCAGATAAAGCTATTTGGGAACATGTAATAAGGTATGTAGTTTCACAAGAGAAAACACACTGAGAACAAATAATCCCAAAAGTTACCTGTTTCTTTTCTTTAAAATCAATGACATGATTAAGAGCAACTGCAGAATATCCCACTGAAAAAGTAAACACACAGTAAGAATAGTTTGTCCACTAAACCAAAGGAAACAAATCCAAACAGAAACCTATTAAACACTCATCACTTAAATGTCTCAAAATTAATAATCACGTGTGTATTTACCTTTCAGATTATTTTTTCTGAAGATTAATTAACCCAAAAAGTGCCTTCAAATAAAAAAATTCTGTTTGTCTTTTAATACACCACAGCCCTGACAACACTTACTCGATGGCAGAGCTTTATGAACATAAATACTTGGGGTCCCCAAAGATTTTTGCCCTACTTTGGTCTTGTTGATGACTTTCTTAAGGGCAAATGGTGAAGGACATTCAGGATAGCTGTTAAAACTGCCGGCAATGCAGAGCTGGGAGAGATAAACCTACAGGAGAAGGCAAGGTGAGAATTCGAAATGATGCTGACAAAACTGAGGAGAAGGTCTCGTTCAGCTGGGATCAGAGGAAGATGATACACTTGCCAAAGACCAATCACCCCCCAAACACCAGACGGGCAGCACCTGGTGCACAGCAGTTCTGCAGAAAAAAAGATTTAGGCCGTAAGAAACTGCAGGCGGAAGAATGCACCCACGTTGGGAAAAATCAACTACTACGCTGGGATAAACAGGCAGAGACAGAGCCTGCAAGGCACAACACGAGCTTTCCTTGCTACACGGCACTGCGAAGACCTCAGTCCTGGTCACTTCACTTGCAGAAAACCCCAAGTTGAGAGCAGAGGAGACCTGCCAGGGAAGCAGATGGCGAGATGCAGCCTGTAAGGAAGGAAACCTGCCCAGAGACTCAGGCTGTGCTCACACCAGCTTGGCGGAGCTGCCGCTCGCGTCCTGCCGCCCTCCCGGCCGGGCCCAGCCCTCCCCAGCTCAGGCCCACTGGCTCCGCAGCGCGGCCCAAGTCCCGGCCTCGCCGCCAACCCGAGCCCCGAGCCGACCCCACAGGCCTCCCCGCTCCCGCGGCGCTAACTCACAGTGCGCTGCGGCCTCCAGCAGGCTCTGCAGGGACTTCTTGTCCAGCCCCTGCGGGAGGTTCAGGTCGGCGAACCCGGCCATGCTGTGCGCGGAGGCGGGGCGGGCAGAAGCCCGGGCACGGTACTCGGCACCGCCCCGCGGCAGACCGCGGCAGCTTGGGGCTTGTAGTCGCCTCTGGTCCCGGGCGGGGCGGGTATGAGCCTGCGGCATTCGCCAGTTGCAGTTAACGGCAGCAAACGAAGCTGCGGTGTTTCACGTCACCGCGGATACTCTTCGGTCGGAGGTGCTCCCCCAAAGGACTGCCATGACCCGGGGGAAAGCCTGCGTGGTAAATTTCTCAGATCTCTGGCGGGGCTCTGAAGGAGGTCACACCTGGCTCTGGGGAAGATCATACCTGGCTCTTTGCCTGCCACTCCACACAGCCGAAGCGGAGCAGGCCGGGGCACACCGCTCTCCTCACAGCCCCGTCTCCTACCCACCAGGTGGAGCAGTAACCTTGCGTGACTGCAGTATTACCAGTTAAACTAGCTGAACGCTGCTAATAAAAAAACAAAACAAACCAAAACCCCCACGATTCCTTTCTAGTTATTGAAAGGTCTTCTCTTTCCTATGTCAGCTGAAAAAATGTGAAATAAACCCCCAAGCTGTCATGCTAAGAGATACACCCTAACATGCAAAAGAACTGAGGAATTGTAATAGACCAGTAACCAAGTATGTATTCACTGTGTAGCACTGTTACAAAAAGCACAGATATCATTCTGCCATTGATAAAAGCACAGAATATGTAAAATACAGGTGATAATAACCACTAGGGTTTTGTTTTTTTTTTTTGATTGGGGACCTGCAGCAGCTGCTGAAGCCAGCAAGTCTGCGATTCCCGGCCAGTTTAAGGTGGCACGCCAGGGCCCAGGCCGGGTGGCCTCGGCTGTCTCCTTCAAACTGCGCCGAGTGTTTGCGAAGGGAAGCCTGTGGGGTGTCTGTAGCTCTGAATTCCTAACGAGGCAAAAATGCTTCTTACCAAGGCGAAGGTGTAGATGCTGCCAACTCCCTGGTACATCTCTGCTTACAGGGTCTGTCCCTGGTGCAGCTTGTGTCAGCTGTGCTTGGGGACTAGCAGCTCATTTCCACCAAAGAGATCAGACGGTTACTATGGATGGCTGAGAAACAAAAGTGCCTGCTTGGCACATTTCTGGCCTTGCTGTCTGATGAATTACAAAGACCTGGGATGGTGGTAGCAGAGAAGCTACTTATGGGCTGCCAAGACTGGAGTAGGACATCAGGGCAGCTTTGAGGGTCAGTAGGCAACAGCCTGCCACATCTCTGTGACAAGGAAAAGGCATATCACTCTGAAAGGGAAAAAAAAACCCCAGCTGGTAAACCGTCTTTGTTCTTGCCACATGGCAGCATTTTGTTCTTGACAATACTAGGTCAAGATATTTCAGTAAAGGAGCTCTGTTTTGGCCTATGTGCATCTGTAAGGTGCTTGTCTGTTATGTTAGATCAGCTAGTACTGCTTCTCTGCCAGTCATTTGAAGAAGCAGCACAGCCTGAATGGTATTGTCAAGGCTTTTCTTTGATGTATGTGAAAATGGAAGAGCTCGAGGTATTATTTCAGGTTTTCTTTGACTGAGTGGATGATGGAACTTGATTTAATTTGTCTTAATGAATGTAAGAAGCAATCCATAAACATGTATGAATTATTTTTCAATGGCTGTACTGCAGCAGTGTTCAGAGACATTGAACAGGATTAAGCAGCTTTTGTGTCTGGCAATATACAAACAAAACAAACCTTTCCTCGAGGCACTTAAAATGGAAAACATTTAAATAGATCTTCATGCAGAAGGTCTACAGAACCATATTTGCTGTAACAGTGTAACAATCTGAGTATGAAGCACTTTCAGCATCAGGTATCATGAATCATGTACTCAGACCAGTGTAAAACCTTGTTTTCTACATTAATTACTCAGATCTTACTCCTTTTGTTTAGGCCAGCCCCAGTGATACACTGAAAACCTCTTTGCGGTCCTCACTGTTAAGCCAGAAGCTTCTAGCATGCTTTGTTTCATCAGTGTCCTGAAGTCCTCCTAGAGGAGACAGATCTTTTCCCTCTAGGTTTTTTTTTCTTCTCAATACACTTAGATCTCAGGGCAGTCCTTTCAGTACATTTTTATGCAGAAACCCTAACAATTCTTCTAATATATTTTCAATGGGCAGCCCATGGTGGCAACTGTTAGGATTTTTGCTTTAGTTCTGCATTTAGCACTTTTAGGGAGCTAAGATATTATTTGGTACTATCTATTTCAGCAACTCGGTAACATGAATGTCATGGTCACTTTTATCATAACCTCAATAACCTCCTTCATAAAGGTGCAGACTGAATTTTCAGGGATGGGAGCTCTGTTTTTTCTGAGTGATACAGAATTTTTAGCATAAATTTCACCTTAATAGTTTGTTTTCTTTTCAGATGACAGCTTGCTGTTGTTAGTATTTGCTGGTTCCAAAAAGGGAAGACATGATTTCACATTTAAGTTGCACAGATGCAAGTATTTATTTTGACAATGATAAGAAATGCCAAAGATGAGAACGGTTACCTCTCTGTTTTACTGCCACAAAGTGGTGATGATTTATTTTCACAAAGACAAGAAAAGGCAGAAAAGAAAACTGCAGCTGCAACATCTTTGCTAGAAGTTGGACAAGAGTGTTATTTGCTATACAGTACATGCTGGGAATAAAAATCAAGGTTTCAGTAATATTTGTCCATGGAATTCTAACCAGTCTCTGATAAAATATTCTTAAACATTTTGATAACGTATTTCCCCAAGGCAGAAGAAACATAAACCTATATTTTATTTATTGTTCCCAACAGCAGGTTCTCATCAGACTTATATGGGTTTCCAAGAAAAGAAGATGAAAACAAAAGGAAAGAAAAAGAAAATTACAACAGACAAATGAAACCAACAGTTTATGAAGATAGACTGGCTCAGGCAAGGAAGGACAAAAAAGGGGATAATAAGAAAGGAAAAAGAGCAAGAAAAATATCGTATCTGTTTATTTATTACATCGCATACTCATATTGTGTTACCTTCCTGCCATGCATCCAAGACTGAATTGTTTAAGAAGGTGAATGTAGCAGTTCCTTTAAGGTTTTATGCTAAGATGAGCACGGCTGTTGTTTTCTAGAGGTGGCTGTGTGGGGGAAAGAGTTACCATGCCAGGCTGTCAACGCTTTCTCCTCTGCTGGTGAAGTTCTGCTGCTGCACTCCTTGACCCGTTTCAGCCAGGGTGCTCCAGGTTAGCAAAGACCTGCTGTGTCAACAGACTCCACAAGCATTAAGTCCTCCAGAGAGCAACAAACGATCTAGGATTTAGTGCAAGTTCTTTCAACACAAACACTTTGATAGATACAGTCTGGCCTCACTAAATCAACATGTGCTGGGGAAATTGTATTTCCTTAGCTAGCTCTGATGATGTCTATCTTACCTTACCTCGCTAACACGGGGGCAAAGAATTGATACCAATACCCACTGTTATATTATACACTTAGTGTGAATCACAAATGCAGAAGATGTTATGTGATTAACACTATTTCTGGGGCATAGGAAAATCAAAGTAGTTAATTATTTTCAGAGAGGAAAAAAAAAATCACAGAAAAAAGTTCCTTTGCCCTTTTTTTTTTTTTTTTTTTAATCTGGAACACTTCTATATAACAAAAATGAAATGTCAAAGATGAGATTTGCAAATGAAGTACATTATCAGGTGGGAACAAAACAATTTAACTTCAATAAGTACATGAAGAATGAGGGACGAGGGCCTTAGCACAGAGCCAGAGGTATACAGAAATGTGAAGAGGCTTTTATACATAGAGAGCCTAAATTACTCAAAGGACAGGATGTTACTAAGCTCAGCCAGAAAACTGATTTGATATTTATTGAAGCCTAATAGCAGGTGAAAAAGTAGTATCTTGGGGGCCGGGGGAGAACAAATGTCAACTTGTTATTCCTGACACCCAATCAGCCATTTGTTTAATTTCCGTGTGTTGCCTGGAACAGCATGTTAGAATTTGTAAATAGGGTCACTGACAATAAAAGTGAGATGTACACTTGGAAGGATCAATTCCTACCTCCATGTACCATTATTTCAAACACATAGAATAGATGTAGTCCCATGGAGTGATGGGTGCTCTCTGCTTTCCCAGACCCTGGGGATGTGAAAGCTTCTAGAGCCCTCAAGGAAAGCACCTCACCAGGTTCAGCCCAGCCCTGGAAACTGGAATGTTGTTCTAGGTGCATCCCAGTGAAAAGTTTTCGAGGAAAAGATTTTAAAGAGGTATCAGCTGCTTCATCTTGCCAAGGTTTCACGTTTTCTCTGCAATAGTACGTAAACCCTTTTCTATAATGGTATGTAAATTGACTTAAATTGGTTCATCTCCTCAAAGATAAGATTATGAGAGTAAATACAAAGAATGGTAACATAGGACCTTTGAGAAGGAAAGAAATCAGGTGATTAACTTCTAATGAACTGTATGGGAATTTAAGGTACAGAACAAAAGATGATGCTAAAATCCTCCTTTGGGGTTGTAATGGGTAAGAGTAACACACAACTGATCCTGCGTGTCACCCACTGGGCACACTCGGAGAGTCACGTTCCAGAAATGTATTGAAAAGCTGTCAAGAAGAATGACTGATTTAATGAACTGTGTCAACACATTTGCAGGAAGCACCAGATTATAATTTGCTCTGCCTTAGTGACATTTTAAAGCAACTGAAAAATTGCTTTTACAGTGAGTATTAAATTGTACAATGTTATCAGCTTTTATGATATGAATCTATTTTGAACAAAATTTACTCTGTTCCTATCTCCTTACCTGTACTTCAGACACTGTATTTTAAAAATGCATTCACACAATGAGGAAATACTCTGCTTTCTCCATGTTTTTTCCTTAATGCTTTAACTTATTTTCATGTACCCTTGCCATTTCTAAAGATCTTTTTCTTCCTAATATTTGCTTAGCTGGGGAGGAGGGACAAAGGACTTGCTTTATTACCCTGGAGGGGTAAGTCACCTGAAGCTCAAGGCTCATGAACACATTCTGGGTGGATAAACAGGGAAAGCTTTTAGTGTGAGTGGACACAGTGAGGCAACTAACAAAGTGTAGGAAAATAAGTGACTGAATAGGAAAACACTTTCAACTTGATAATGGTCAAAGAGCTGCCCAACTAGATCTCATCCTTACCATGTGAATTTTGCTTATTTTATTATCTTAGTCAAATCAAGATGTGGGGGTGGAAGGGAAAGCGAGCAACTGAGCTCCCCAAACCCTGCTCACTATCTGCTGCGTTTCTCACCACAGGAGACTGCCTGCGCTCAGGTTGTGTCAGACACATCTGACCACAACCCCTTGTTCCTGTGCATGCTCACGGGGGAGCTGGGCCAATGCAATCACGTATGATGGGAAGCCTGCTTTCAAGAGCAGGTGATGCTGACAGAATGGAAGATTTTATTAAAAACAAGATATTCCGTGAACGTTGGTCAATGGTTCCTGATTCATCTGGGGTCAACAGTCCTCCTTTCATTTCCTCACTTTCTCTACATCATCTGGCTTCTGTCTCGTGTTGGAAATATAAGGGGACACTCAGGAGCAAGTGTCTCCTGGTTTTAATCCTTGCTGCCTAGTTTGTCATCATACCAAGAGGTGTAATCTGCTGGCATCCCATGGGTAACTGACAACTCAAACCATTAGTTTTCACCCCACTTGAAGGCAAGAATATGACTTAAAGAATGGAGAAAGCTAGTGAATCCCAGAAATGGGCGAGTATCCAAGAGTTCAAGGAATCGGCAGGAAAAGCAGGTAATTCAAAGCAATGCGATTTTGTTGTTGTTTTTAACTTTACTGAAAGGATTACACGTGGAACAGTGAATAAAATGAAAATAATGCTATAAAATATTAATACAAGAGAAAATACAGATAATGGTATTCACATTAAGTTAGTAAGAAGGGGAATCTGTAAGCTTGAAGATATAAAGAAATAATTCAGAGATAACCATGTTGCTGGGGTTAGATCTTACAAAAGAGTGGCCACAATTAACTCTGCGAGCAGCAGCCGGGGTCCTGCCGGACCCAAACCTTTCACGTTTCGGCAGCGGAGGCAGAGGCCGATCCGGATGCAGGGCTGCAGCGGAGCAAGCCCGCCCACAGGCTGTCACCCCGGCTCCGGCCGGAGCAGCTCAGCTGGCGGTCGCTTCTGCTCGAGGCGCGTCGGCCCGCCTACAGCTTCTCCAGTGCGACATATATATATATTTTCATACGTACATATATATGTATAAAGAGAGAGGGGTTTCTGAAACGCCCCCCGCTTGGGGCGGCCGCGGAGGAGAAGCCGCCGCCCGAGGCTGCAGCGGAGACGGGCTCTGGCGAAGGGGCGCTCCCCCCACCTGCCGCTCAGAGGGAAGGAGGGAGCGGGGGCGGAGCGGCTCCCACCCCGTCCCCCCGCCGCCGTCGGAGCAAAGCAGCCGCGGGTGGGAGCGGGCGGTGGGCGAGGGTGGGCGGGCAGCGGCCGCCACCGCCGCCCCTCTCCCCGCGGGATGGGGGCGATGGCTCCGCGCCCACCCCCCGGCCGCCCGGGGAACGCCGTGGGCGAGCCCGGCTGCTCCGGGGGAAGTTGAAGGCTGGGCCCCGCGGCGGGCCGCTCTGCCGGCTGCGAGGGGGCGGGAGGCGCGGGGTGCCCGAGGAGGAGCCCGAGCACCAGCCGAGCACTCCGGGCAGCGGGCAGAGGGGCTTCATGGGCAGCTCACGCCAACATGGTCCTCGCCCTCAACGGCAGTCACCTCTACGGTAACCTCCGGCTCTTGGTCCTGGAGGACCCGCGGGCGCTGAGCGGCGGTAGGATGATCGCCGGTTCCTGGCCCCCGCGCAGCCTGGCGAAGCTCGGCCCGTCGCTCCCCCCGTCGGCGCTGCCCACGACGAGCCCCCTCCCCGCCAACGACTCCCAGTGCGGGGAGCAGATACTCAGCTACGGCAACGTGGAGAAAGTTGTCATCGGGGCCGTCCTCTCCCTCATCACCCTGCTGACCATCGCCGGCAACTGCCTGGTGGTCATCTCCGTCTGCTTCGTGAAGAAGCTGCGGCAGCCCTCCAACTATCTCATCGTCTCGCTGGCCCTGGCCGACCTCTCGGTGGCCCTGGCCGTCATGCCCTTCGTCAGCGTGACCGACCTCATCGGCGGCGAGTGGATCTTCGGGCGCCTCTTCTGTAACGTCTTCATCGCCATGGATGTCATGTGCTGCACGGCCTCCATCATGACTCTCTGTGTGATAAGTATCGACAGGTGAGACACCCGGCGATCCGCGGCCCGCCCTGCCCTCTCGCCGCTCCCCGCGCACCGGGGCGGGGGGGGGGGGGGACGGGACGGGACGGGCGACGACGGGACACCGGCACCGCGCCGCTGCCCGCCGCCCCGGGGACCGAGGATGTCCGCCGGCGCTGGGGACCTGCCGGGAGCGGTTCCACCACGGGTCTGCTCTACCTCCTCCGGGTCCCTCGGAAGTGAGCTGTAAGCGAGCCCAGAGCGCGGAGGGAGGCGAGAGCAAGCCTTGCAGCCTCTCCCGTTCGAAGGAGCCCGCCGGAGCGGTGCATGCTGCCTCCCGCTATCCCAGCCCAGGTGCCTAGTTATCCCTCTGGGTTACTTCCCTGCTATCATTACAGAGTCAAAGCGTCAGAACAAAACTGGAGCTAAACTGTATATGTTTACTGTGGCTCTTCACAAATAACGGCGCATTTACAGCCGCTTTAAAATTTGCATCGTATTTCTTTAAACTGCTTTATACCGCGGCTAGATTTGAGCTGATTCTTCCGAAGCTGGTGACAGTGTAACCTCCCTGAGTTCAGTCGAGTTTTACCAGATCAGAGAAGTCTCAGGAATTATAGCTGATTAGGGTTGGATCATTATTCTAGTACAATCCCAGATTGCAGCCCCATTTCAACTGACAGAACCATTTGTGACTAATAACCTTTTGTTTGAAGGAAAAATTGCTTTCATATATTTGCCTTTTTTGTCTTTAATCTGCCCTCTTAAAAAAACCCCAGCTATGCTCATTGACATATAGCTTCTTCCAAAAGATACAGGCACTGGGGCGATAAGGAGGTGTATACAGACTGCAAAAGACCATCTCAGGCATTAATTTCTGATGTTAAGATCTCACATTTGGCCATGTCTAAACTGTCCTCTGCAGAGGGATGCTAACAGATTGCTTTATTCCATGCAGGTCCCATTCTAAAATAAGTTGCAGCCTGTAACTTCCCTCTTCCACAGTGTAAATCCTAGGCTGAGGATTTTAGCATCTAGAGGGAGACTGTTTTCATTACAACTCAACACAATTAGCAGAAATTGATGATCAACTAAACTAGACTGTAGAATTAGAATTAGTCGGATATCCAACAGCAGCCTTCACTGTCTACTTCAGAAAGCTTTGGGAAAGAACTCTGCATTAGGTTTCTGCAAAGAAACCGTCTTTCTAAAGAGTTTTCCACAATAACCGCAGGTTGTTTCATGCCAAGGAGCATCACAGTTTATATTAATTTCAAAACTATAATTTCTGTATAAGCATTCCCTGCTCCAATGGTCTGTACTTTGTGACTTCTGTAATGTCTAGCAGATATCTGAATGCTGCAAAGCATCTTGTAGCAATGAAATCCACATACAGACTTTGACAGAGTATCACAGGGTGGGTTCTTTTTTTCTGTTGTTGCCTTGAAATTTGCTGTCTTTTAGCTTAATTCCAGTATTGTAAGAAAATACAAATAGGCCCACCTACCTTCCCACCATTATTCTCTCTTTTTCTATCCTACCTGTTTTTAAGATAGGTGATTTCATTTTTCCACTCTCTCCACATAAAGTACTTCCATTCTTTGATTGTTCTTGATGTCCATGTATGAGCTCTTCACCTCCATTTCTAATAAGCTTTTAAAGACAGGTTGACAAAATTAAGCTTTCTTAGCCAAGAAAGTACGTGTAACTGATTCACATAGTAGCACTGGAGTAATTTAATTTTTCTCTTTTCATTTCTTAGCTTAACATTTGAGGTCACTGCTGTATGCTGAACAGGGGCTTTGACTGAACTGGTCACAGTGATGATTTGGTCTCTTGCTCTCTTCTTCCCTCCACTCCTCTCTCTCCCCACAAAATACCAACAAGAGATATAGCTGTGTATTTAGAACAGTATATAACCTGTTATGAATGATTTTCATTAAGTGCTGGTTTAAGCCAGAAATATTCTCCTCTCATCTTTGCATTCCTACTTCTATCACTGAATGTTTATTGAACCTGACCTCTTCATAATTCATTATATTTTTGTCTACTCTCTACTTGAAATCAAAATTCTGTGAATCGTGGTGCTTTAACCTCTGTCACCCAAACCTATTATATGGTTAAGATAGGTGATATCATAAATGAAAGGGGACAAGCCAGCAATTCATTAGCAAAATGTCTCTACCACTTGGCAATAAAGAATTGAAAAATCTCCATAATTTATAATTCTATTTAAAAATAAATAATCTTATACTGTTGTAACACTGCTCAGTCAGGCCAAACATTAGCTTGGGTTGTTAACTAATCTTTGAACAGTGAATACGTACAAAATATGCAAACCAGGGAGAAACAGTGAAAATTAAATGTGAATGATGAAATGTTGCCAGGGTAGCATTGATTTTAATGGTGCTATCTTACTTACATAGTTAGGAAAGCCTTGAATTATCAGTGAGGGAGATGTATCTCTGAAAAAAAATCAGTACCTCCAGATAAAGCATTGTGTGTAGTACAGGAGCTTGCAAAGCATGATGTATATAGTGCATTAGAGGGTCAGACCATTTTTCACAAGGATCATTTTTCCATGGGTATGATGGAAACACTTGCATGTTCTCTATTATCTAGGAGGAGAAGATCTCTGGTGATACAGTCCGGATTCTCTCAGTGCAAAGAATACAAATAGAAGATTGACCAGGAAATCGAGAAGCCAGGGAGGAGTGAATGAAATCCACCATCCTCCAACTTGGCCACTATCCTCGGTGCCATTTAGATACACCTAGACCTTGTAGCGCAATTAAGTGATCCTGGGGTCACGCAGGAGAAGGGTTAAGATAAGGCAAAAAGGAACATTTCTGAAGAATAATTATGAATTGCACTGCCACCCGGCTCTTCAGGACAGTTTAGGAAGCCTTTGTTGTGATCCAGTGAAGTCTCTCCTGAAGGGAAAGATGAGGCTGCTGCAAGCAGTGCAGAGACAGCAAATAAGTTGGATATTCTAAAATTTTCATTGTTAAACCTCTAGGTTCTTCCTGAGCAGATATGAGACTCAGGTGAAGGTAAATAGGTGAAAGAATGTTACTATTGAATTAATCTTTAAAAAACAATAAAAGGAGTTTGTCACAAAGTGTTAGACAAAGTTTGTAAGGAGAGGTAATATCTTTTATTAGACAAACAAATATAGATGGTAAAAAAGAGGCTTTGAGGCCCTTCCAAACAGGATAAAATAAGTAAATTGAAGAGGCTTTTTGATTTGTTTCCCTTGCACAAATATGTGCTACTTGACTTATGTCACTGAGCACCCTGAAATGCCAGCAGCTGCCAGGCCTATTGCATACAGAGATATTTTGCTGCCCAGCTCTGTGGCGGATGAGTTTTTCAGCTGAATGTATCAGTTGGAAAGCTCTGAAAGATGCAGATTAGCATGGAGTCTACAAATGGGCTGGTTTCATTCTGTTGGGAAAAAAAAATAATTTTTTTTTCCTAGTCAGACACATCAAGCACTGCTCATACTTTTAAAGTTGCTTCTACTCTAAGTTGTATAAACGTTAAGACTGCAGAGTACATGTTGTTATGCTATCATGGGGATCTCTAACTTTGTACAGGGCGCATGAGAAAGAAGCCAGTCTGATAAGGTCATTTTATTATCCACAAAGAACTAAATTTGTGGAGATCATGAGATAATGTCCCTAACGATACCACGATTTGGACTATTATGCTTTTTGTCAGATCATATCTTTCCTTTTATTTCACAACATGAAAACCTCCACAGATCTTTATCGGGCTGACCTGAGATGAGCGTGTTATTTTTGAGGTATCTCTATGTTATTTAAACCCCCGCTTTGGACGAAAGCTATATGCTTACAAGCAGGTCCGACAGAACTAAACTAGATGTGACGGAGAGACAAGAGTATTTCTCACTTTTCAAATTTCATAAGGATTAAACAGGCAAGACAGCTTGACACCCGGACAATCAGTATTACCTTTGCTGTACTCACCATCCATGATACGAGGGGTGGCTCTGGAGAAAGGTAGGAGTTACAGAGATGTTGGCAGGAGAATTGTGCCTCAGTGAATAGTAGCCTCCTTTAAGGATTTCTTATTAGTGTGTTTGGTTTTTTATTTTCTCTTAAGGCTCCACTTTTCTGGTTCTGAATTAAATAAATTATACCCCATTTAGATTCCTTTACATTTAAGAATGAGCGAGCATTGGGAGTGAATTATGAGGGACGAATGCGAACCACGTCTCAGTGGGTGAATGAACATATAAAGGGAATTAATTGAATTTAAACTGGTGGTGTTTGCATGCTGATTCATCATGTTCTTCTGACCCAAGATAGCTACAGAAATCCTGTTTTGGAGAGTATCCACTGGATAACTGCATAAGTAGCAATTTTTAATTCAATTTAAAAATAGCTCTTTGGCTTAGAAAGTGATACAGTAACATGACTACTCAGATACAGTTGACGAATTATAACACTTTCCCCACACCCACACAAGTAATGAAACACTTTTTGGGGAACTTTTCCAGTCTGTATCTTAGCCAACAATTCATGAGTATTCCAGACTTCCATTAAATCAATGAGGATTTAGAATTTGTATGCAAATGATACCAAAGTGGGCCTTTTTGTTGTTCTGAGGATTTTATACACAAGGATTGGTTCTCTCTCCCTCCCTGTTTGTATCTTTTGCCATACTCCAAGTAGGTGTGAGTACTTATGCTTCACCTTAAAATATCTCAATCCCTAAAAGCTCACCCACTGCAAGTGTCCTCAGTGCATATCTGGGAACTGAGGAGCTCAGTGCCTCAAAGGAAGAACTTGGGACTAAATTTAAATAAATAAAGACTTAAGCTCTTTAAACAGAATCGAGGTGTCTAAATTCTACCTATATCCAAAACTGATAATGTGACCTGAAAATCTTGTCAGTGATTTCCTAAGCCTAACGGCACCTAAGAGCTCTGCCTGGCTTCCCGCTTGGTATGAGACTCTCCTTTTACCTTCAGGCCACGGGTGGAAAAGGCTGTGGTCTGTTCTGTCAGCCCTGCTCAGTTCCTTCAGAAAACACATGTAGAATATATCTGTAGAGATAGGTACCAAAAAATCCTGTATGTAATGTATTTTGGATTTAGAATAAATATAGGCACCCACATGCAGTGCCTCCCATGGGATTTTGTTCAGTTTATAGTATCAAAGGCTTGAGAAAAGCAGAAACCTTCTATTCACACAGAAATAAATGAGGGATCAAGAAAAACCTAGAAGGAACTATAGGAAAAGTATGTGATGGAATTACTACAATTGAAGTCTATATTGCAGAAAAAAGTTTTGAGATCGGTATGGCAGCTAATTCCTAACTACCACCATCATCACAAGAGCCATTCTTTCAATTGTTCAACCTGATAAACCTGTAAATGACCTGTCTAGCTGACAAAAAATACAGACAGCATTGATACACTTAAGTGGTTTGTTTTAATTCCTTTCCATGTAGTTTTTCTAATTTAACTTAAAGGTTTGTTTTAATTCCTTTCCGTGTAGTTTTTCTAATTTAACTTAAAGGTTTGTTTTAATTCCTTTCCATGTAGTTTTTCTAATTTAACTTAAAGACCATTCCTCAAGTCATTGTAGTTTCTTTTTGCAGAGAATTACTTACTGAACACTTCTTCAATCTCCATTTTATTATTTACATTGAAAAGAGGTACAATATTAATTTTTGCTCCCAAATCCCGAGATGAAGTTGGATGCATTAAGTGGTAGAGGGCAGTGCAATGTCTATTGCTCATTGAGAGCCAGCTCCAAAATAATAAATGAAGCTGGGGTGTTTTGCTGTACTAATGCAACCACACTTCTTTAGGTACCTTTCTGTGGCACATTCAGGTATCTTTTCCCATGTCATGTAGGCAGCCTGCAAGAGATACAGTTACTTACTCTGTAACCAGTTCTTGGCCAGAGGAGTTGTTAAGTTATGTCTTTGCAGAGACATTGTGCTTCATGACTAGCTTGCCAGATGCACAATAAGTAAGATGGGACGTAGTAAATAAAAGATATTTTATCAAACAATGGGCCACTTTGTAAAGACTTAACAACGCAGGAATAAAGGGGGTTCTTTTACCACCAAAATGAGTGGAAGTTTTGTTCTGCAGCAGGAATGGGCATAAGATCTGAAGTTTGGTAGCTGTATCTTGTGGCTGCACAGAAGAGGCTGGCAAACTTTGGGGAGCTAGAAGACGTTATCGAAAAATTCTGTAGATTATCTTATTGCTGTTATATACTGGGCACGTTTAAGTAGTGTTACTGAAAGGGAGTCATGAAGTGTGGAGGTGCAAGACAATCTAGAGGTAGCAGTGAGAAGATGACTCCAATTGATAATGGTCCAAGGTATGCATGAATGGGGAATTATAGTTCAATCACTACTAGGAGATTTGCAATTACGCCACATTTACATGAATGCCTTTTCTTGAAATTGGCTTGTTGCATTTTTCTCCCACATTTGAAACTATCTTCTGTTTGCTCCTACTAGGATTTAACACTGGATGAGTTTTCAGAAGCGATTTTGGGGTCACTAATTCTTGGGGGTTCACCCAGACATTTCAAAAGAGCCTGACAGAAGTAAGGGAACATTAATTCACATTTTTGCCAAGCAGAGTATTCTGGAGACATTTAAAAAGTGATTGTTTTCCCTGTCAAGGTCACAAAAATAGTTTCCATAAGTGATGTTGGATTTGCTTCCAGATTCACAGGAAAAATATAATTCTAGAAACACTCCTTTTGGTTTTTGAAGGGAGCTTTCAGAAATATCTCCTAATATAAATCACAAAAATGCAAATCCATATCATACTGGCATGATGGTGTAATATAACCTGTGTACACTGGTATCAAACTGTATTTTCCTAGAGTGTTTTTCTTGAACTGAATGAGTGTCATAGAACGAAACATCAAAACATTTGCAGTCATGATACAGTGTTTGAAGGTAGACTACTATATTGCTAGTAACATGCTCTCTCAACCTTATAAAGGAACAGAAAGTGATCAAGGAATGTTCTTTGACTTGCCTGGAATGATTTTCTCTGAAACTTATTTATAAAAATACCTGTAAGTCACATAAAGAGAACATCTTATTTATTTACAAGAAATCCAGTATTATTTTTACTATTGTTTTTGAGTTTGAAACATTTCATCAGAAATGTTTATGGCAACTTTTGAAACAGACATCCCATTTCATCTACAGTTGATATTGTACACATGGCATTGTTCTTCAGCTACAAACACCTCCTCTTTTTTTTTTTTTCTCTCAGTATATCACACAAAGATCTGGTCCTTCCACTGTGGACTAGGAAATCTGAAGAAAGAGCTGGCCATCGTAGGTCTTGCATCAACATAAAAGAGCTTGAGAAACAGTTGAGTCTGCCAAGGTGCAGTTGTCATACAACAAAGTTTGGGGAGCAAAATTACAGGTTCTGATATCTGATTTTACAAAGCACGAGCATCATAAAGCGATGCTCACTGCAGTTTTGTCCTAATGGTCACTGCTATTTCTAAGGTGAGGATAATTTCTTTTGGCTGGAAAGTTTTAGTTTTTCATATTGCACTAGACAGCCAACTATTTCTAAAGGACTGATTCATAGTATACCTATTCCTATGTATACTGAAGATAGAAAAAACAGATAAAATTTTTCAAGCAAACTCTTATTATAAAGATTAAGTTTTCCTTTCTAAAAGACTCCAGTAATTAAATATGTCATGGGGAAAACTTGTTTGAACTAATATATCAAAATTAAAGAGTAGAACAGCTTTGATTTTCTTCTTGTACCTTGCTGTTTACTCAGGAGGCTTTATAAAGAACATCTAGATTATCTGGTACATATAGGTGGTTCTGTACATATTAGCATGTATGCAAATAAGGTCGTGATTCACCTCTGACAGTAACCAATTTTTTTGGGTAATGTACAGACAAGAATGAAATTTCTAATATTGCCAGCTGTTCTAATAACATGTGGAACTGAGCTGTGTGGGGAAGTCAAGTCAGGACTGAGTATATTCTTTCTGGCCTCTGCTATCAAATTGCGAGCTAGCGTGAGAGACCTCCAAGGGCGGTTAATATCATCGGGTATGCTTATTTCACTGCAAAATGGTCATGGTTGTTTAAAAAAACCCACAAAACACAAAAGCAAGGAGGGACATTACAAAAATAACTTTTTTGTTAAAGTAAGGAGAAACCAGGGTGAAGTCTATTCTTAGAGGTACATTGTGTTTTGATGAAAAAGCTGGCAGCAAAGTTTTTTCCTGAGATATATCAAGGAAATGGGTGTTTTTTTGGTGCTGTCAAGATCTTGAAACCAAGTTTTTTAGCTTGTGGAAGTGTAAGTTAAAAATACTACCACAAGGGAAGTTGGTTATCCATTTTTTTTTTACAGGTTTTTATGTTCCTTTAAGGACACTGTGGCAAGTGGAGGTAGGGTCGTCTGAAATGAACACTTTTCTCACACTGGGAGCTATTTGTCCTGCAGGGTGTAGCAGGCTGAGGAGAAAGCAGCAGCTTGCCATGTATTAAGAGTGGTGGAAAAGTTGCTCAGGGATCAAGGGAGACTGAGCGGAGTTTGTTGTATCTCAGACATTCACCAAGTTGGGTAAAATCAGAACTGGAAGCAAAGGCTTGCCTGCAAGGGCACCATTTTTGTGGGAGAGTTGTGTACAAACCTTTTAACTTCTAACTCACCATGTGATGAGTTTTCTGTATTTAAACAGATTGAATTTCTAGTTTTCATTTAAGTAAACTTTGGCTATTTTGAGTTGAAAACTCTCCAGCCTTTTGGGGAGAGCTTGTTATTGGAGATGTAAGCAGACACATCATGAGGTCTCCTCCCAATAGCCTCTCATGCAGCTGTGCCACTTTCACTCCCACTGAAAAATACTCATCAGTAACCTTGCTGGCATTGGAATCATCATTTCTCATCAGCTATACAAGTACCTGCAGGCAGAGATGTGGCCTATTGCTGCTGCAAGTTAAATTGAGCCACAGATACAGAGCTTTCTTTAAGTACATTATCTATAAATTGTTTGCTTGTCATGAGAAATGTGCTAGAAACTAGGGACAATGTATTTCAACATCTGGTTTGCAGATCTCCAGAGAGGGACACAAAAGGTAATTCCAAAAAAACCAAGTCAGTTGTCAGTAGTGTCAGTTTACTAGTTGGAGGACCGTTGCCACACTAGAAAAGGTAGGGATTTGCGAATCGAAGGAAAGTACAGTGGCCCAGAAGACTCACACTAATAACGGGTATTTAGAAACTGGCAATAGGCGTAAAAATTAGAAGGTGGAAATGGAAGGCATGAGCACAGATAACAGAAGTATATGCTATTATCTAACCTTATTGTAGAATTTGCAACATAACTGTCATCATGAATACAAACCAGGAAAACATGTTGTGATTATCATGAAATATTTCAGATACACAGTACCATTTGCCAGAATAATTTTCTGTAAACTTTTCTCCATGTGGGTTGCTAGATTTTGTTTATTTGTTGTAGAAGTCAACATTTAACAAATAGTTGAAATGCTAAATCCCTGAACAAAGTCAGTGTGTGTTGTCTGGCCACAAATTACTTGGAAATGTTTATACCCATGACCCAAAACAGCTGCTGACAAGATGCAATACTTTTCTTTAATAGTCTAATAAGATGTTTTGATGCTAAAAATAATATAGCTTTGGCTCTAAAGACTTAATTTTTGCATTATTATGTACTGCAGTCTCCTTTTTACTTTAAGAGTCTGCATTCGGAGACCCACTTCTTAGCACAAGCAGTTTTAGCAACAACACTGATTGTAGTCTCTCAAGAGCCTATTGTCCCATATTAAAAAGCTATTTTTGCTAAATGAGTTTGGTCATTAGCAGAACACAAGCTTATTTTTTTTTAAAAATAACTGAAATGAAAATAGCATAGGGGACTGTTTGCCTATGAATTAAACAACACAAGGAGGAGCCGAACATTTCCAGAGCCTATTACTTAACATGAAGCTTCTGTACTGCTGCCTAAGTGTTGAAATGAAGGGAGCACCTTATCAAATGTCCCAAACACCTGCAGTTTGCAGTGAGCTCCCTGAGATGTCCATAGGCTAGCTGTGGTGATTCATCCCACACTGATGCCACAGTTCTGCTCCTAAATTCAAATGCGTGTTTGAATTTGTTAGCCTGGCAACGAGAACTGATATTATTGGAAGCTGTAGGCACAGCAATAAACCTTAGGTATTTTAGTCTTTATCCACACAAAGTTGATGCCACCACGTCTCAGAAGAACCTTAGAGTTGCCAACTTGCTGCTGAGAAAAGCAAAGCAAAGACATACCCACTGTGAGACGAGAAGGGCTTCCTTCTGTTAATCACACTTATTTCACTGCTTTTCGTGTGGTGTAGCATCTGTAAAACAAACAGAGAAGTCTGGGATCCTTGATAATCTCCAAATTCTGCTATCTTTAAAGACTTTGGAGGAGAAGATAGTTTATCATCAGCTGTATCTATTTCTGTTTTAGCATAAAGGTGTAACTCTAAATTCTGAGGAACATGAAAAGGTATTGTAAAACAATTGTGACACACACACAGAGCTGAACAAATGGTCATTTGTGGATGACCAGTAGTTGAATCTGGCCTCAAATTTTGTCATTCTGTACAGGAAGCACAGGGGAAGAGGGTCCTTTCTTGACAGGAGCAAAGCAGAAGGTTTGTTCTGTAGATTTAAATTTACTATGATTTCATGCCTGTGAAGTTGATGGTAGCAGTCTGCGTTGTGTTGAAATTTGTTCTATATTTTAAATATATTTAGTGTTGCAGATTTTGCAAGGTTTTAAAGGAGAAAAGTTATGAAAGATATTGCTGAAGAAAAAGGATACACTGTAGTGGAAGCCTGTTTGTGGGCAGATCCTTGTTCAACAAGACAAAGAGGACAAATTATCCTGGCTAATCTCCTTTTTTTCTGGTTTCCTGCCTAGAGATCTCTAAGCTTACTTGGAGCCACCTTTGCAAAAGTAGACCTGGTGACATCTGAAGTGGGGCGTATGAACTTCTGGATTTGGATTAGTTTTTACTGAAGCAGCAAGCTGGGAAAAGCCAGCTACGTGGAACCACAGCCTAGCAGGTCTGAGCAAGACCCAGGAGGTTTAAAGTTCATTACAGTGGAGGACTGGTTAGCTGGAAAGAAGTAGTGTCCATGTGGCCGTAACCTTCTTCATTCCCAAACCCGATGGTGAAAATGAATAAATATTATGATAAATGAAATACTGTGGTTGTGAAGGGCTGAACATGCAGTTTTGCCCAGCGCAATTTGGGTTTTGCTGCAGTTATTTTTCATCTCTAGATGTTTCTCCCCTTCAGCCTTCTCCTTCAGTTAAAGGGCACGTGGGGCTGTGTATTTAAGGATTCTGAGTGGTTGCAAGGGAAGAAATATTTGTGAAGTAATACTACATTCCTACAAATTTTCCATTTCCAGTTTATAGACGAGAGCTTGACCAATTTATTTATTGAAATTAAATTCCAAAATACCACTGAATGAGACATTTTCAGAGGAAAATGACAGCAGGCATGAGGATTACATGTGAAAGGAGAACTTGGGATCTGGTATATAAGCATACTGTAAATAAATATGTTAGTTAAAATCAGCGCTAAGGAAATAAATTACATACGGTTGAGAGATGTGGCAGCTACAGTAGACCTCACATTCATTGACATGAAACATGATGAGACACAATAACCTCATTCTGTACCACATACTGAGCAGACAATATACTGCTACAATATCAATTAATGACAAATAAATAGCTGTTTGTATAAGTTACAGGAAAGGAATCATCTTCTTATAGTCTGGTAAGTCCCCATTCCAGAAGTTTCTGTTGGAAAGGATTGTGAATAGCAGTTTTCTAAAAAGTTCTAGAATTGCAGATACACAATTTGATCTAACCTCCTGCCTTCCTTCCTTGATACCTTCCCCTCATGTGCTCTCTCCAACCCACTGTCTCCCTTTCCAGAGCAGGTTATGATTTCTTCCTATTCATAGTAGGAAGTGAAACATGCTTTTACTGCAGCAGAGGAGAAGCAACTCCAGAGTCTGCATCTTTAAAAAACAACTGGTATTATAAGGGATCAGAATGGAATGTTCTGTTAGCAAAATATTGTATAAAATTGAGATGATTTTGCTAGAGGATTTGGTTTTTTTTAAGTAACACTATTAGGGTTATTTTCCAGTGATATCCTCTTTTGATATTTCAGAACAAGCTGGTTCAGTTAATTTGCTTGCATGTGAAAAGCAGGGTTCAGTGCACCATTGTGTTTCTAACCAGTTAATTCAGGATTAAAAAAAAAAAACCTGGATTTTTTTGTTCATAAATTTCAGAATGAAGGCCAATTTTAAAGCTTTGCTGAAACACAGCATGGCTTTTTTCATTCTTCACACAGCACTGCTAGGTACCTGTCAGTATGTGACTCTGGGTAGAGGTAACTACTTCTTCTAGTGCTTTGACTAGAGTTGTACTTAGTTGCTTGTACTCTGGAAATTATCACAAACTCCCTACCTCATGTTTGCACCATTTGGTTGATTGTTGGTTTTTGTTTAATTGACTCAGCCTTACAAAAATTCTTTGCTTTGGTTGCTGCTATTCTCAAGTAAAATATCCCTGATCTAAGTCAGCCAGAATATATTGGTGTTTGAGGAGATAGTGTCCTTTTTCATCTTGGAATGAAACAGAATTACTTAGATGCTTTGGCTGCTTTGGTACCTTGGTTACAATCCTAAAGTTGCCATTTCTCACTTTTATTCTGTTAGTGGGTTTTCTTCTTACTTTCAGACCTGTTTGCATTGACAGTTCCTTTGTGAGAGGATGACATTAGTGAAAAGTGTATTTTACACTGAACTACAATGACAATATTTTAAATATATTTTTCAGGAAAGGAGTGAAATTAAAACCCTTGATGCCTATTTTCTAGGAACAGTAGGTACCTCTGGCTGAAATTTCCACAGGGAATATTATAGACCCAGACTCTATATAAGATGCTTTGCACATCCCAAAGTTTTAGAAATAAGACTTCTAATTAAACCTGCTTTAGACTTAGATTTTCCTGTGTATCTAACACAGTTTATTGATATACTGGATTTTTTTTTTCCCTATGGAGCTTGGGCAAAAAAGTTAAACTTGAGCTGAACATATACAATTTTTACATACCTGACCGAACAGAACATAGCAAAATCTTTATGTGATTTGTGATAAATTCAGATCTGCCTTCAGGCCCATACAGCCATGGACAAAGACAAAAATGTCCAAGTAGATTAGTTTTGTATTGAGATTCACCCATAATACCTAGATAGGTGTTTGTTAAGGCACAAAATTACTGTGATGGAGAAGCAAAGAGGAGAATTTGGACCAGGTCCTCCCAGTATTCTTCCTGTCTCTTCAGAGAGAGGAAGAGAAAGAAGGGGTAGGAGTGAAGAAGTTTTCTAAAGGGGGTTGTTCCTTAAGTGCTTTGTCTGGAGATATTATATTTAAATTGTTTGTATTCAAGGAAGGAAGAGAGGGGACATAAATATCAGCACATTTAAATAGCTATTCCCTGAAGATACTTTGTTTTAATATAGTGGTATTATCAGTTCAATGGGCTGTGATTTTTCATTTCATTCATCACTTATGCTGTGGAAGTTTCTGAAATGCTTCATTTAATTGTACTAAAGACATCAGTCATGATTTTCTAGTTAAAGTTGTAGGAGGCTTTCATTTTGAAACACTATTATAGCTTTCAAAATAATTCCTTTTAAGATGATGTTTAGTGTCAATCCAAGCGTGACTCATGTAGTGAAGTTGGAGAAAATCACCTTAGCCATTTCTACTTTATGGGAGTCTGACGAGGGTTTTCTTATTAAAAAAGACAGTTTTTCGTAGCTCTAAAGTGAAGCTCCCACACATTCTAGTTGAAGGTATCTGTTAGCTTACCTCAAGCAACACAAAAAAAACTGGTTATACAACTAAAAAACCAACTTTGGCTTGTGATGACTCAGTGATCAGAGTCTGTAGACTTATGTTGTGGTTCTAGGCAGGCCACTTAAGCTGCATCTAAAGTGACAGCCTAGTATGCTCAGCAGAAACCCTGATATTCAGGTTCCTTGATCACCTAGAGCAGAGTTCTCTGCAGCTCCATGTGTTTAGGCTTTCTCCTGCAAAAAGCAAGGGGCACAGGACACCTGGGTCTTCTGCTGGTAGAGTGCCAGGGAATGGCCAAAGCACTCAGCTGGGTGCAGGGACTTGGGAGTTCTGCATTTTTGTGTTCTTGGACTGGACATCCTTGTACTGTTTTGGCAATCTCCTCCTCCTGAGGACCATCTGAAGGCCTGGTGTCCCATATCCAATCTGAGTCTCCACCACTTGTCCTGAGAAACTCTCCAGGCTGCCTCATCTGCATCCACACAGGCACCCTCCCATCTGCCTCTGCAGACACTTCAGTACCTTCTCTGAAGGTCCTCCTAGAGTTGACTCTAGGTTCAACTTGTTTGTAACACATACATCTTGGGACGCACCTTGCTGCCAGATACAAAGGGGTCATCTGTTGAGTGTGTGTGCATGTGCCTGCACGCACATGGGAGGAGAAGATAGTAGATTGATACACTGGTCAAATTATAGACACCGATCCTGTGAGATATCACCCTGCCTCGTTGCTCACCTAAGGGATGTTTGTCCTGGTGTCTGGCAGAGTACAGAACTGAGAGAAAACACATTGCAATTTTTATTACAGCCTATTTGAATGCTTGCACAGAACAGGATGGTCCCAAGACTGAGGCATGTCTGGTGGTTGTCTCCTGGCACATCTCCTCTGGCCTGGCTGAAGCCAGCAGGCTGGCCTGGACTCATGAGTGTTTGGCTCTGCCACAGGACAACACCAGTCAGGATATGGGAGGGCAAGAGATCTGAGCTCTGTTAATAAGTTGTGACTTTGAGAATTAAAACTCTTTCTGAAGGCAATTGGGGGGGTGTGTGTGGGGGGGGATTAATATGTTAGAAGTACCACAGACTCTGGCAAAAACCTGAAATCTTCATTGGCTTTGACTACCTCTGGCTGTGAGGTATGAGAGGGGTAAGATGGGGGGAACCTGACAGAGAAAAATGAGAATTTTTGTTTGCAAAACATATTCTTTTGCATTCCTCTGTTTTCTTTTGCTCAGAAACTGCCTCTATTGAACAGGGTAGGGATTTCATCTCAGCTGGTGCTTCAGGAAACCACATCGTTGCTTGAAGTTACCCTCCCCCACAGGAAAGGCAAAGCAGCAGATAACCTTTTTCCTCTCAGCCAGTATGAACTGCATGGAGTGCTTCTGCCTATCAGCTGGCCAGCTTGGGTTATCCTGACGACATCCAACTGTCCTGTTTTTCTATACTGGTTAGCCCATAGGATTGAATTAAGTTCAGGGACTAGAAACTTATTTTCAGTTTTATAGGAGGCTCAGGTCAATAAGCAGATGAATCATCTAAGGCTTTAGATCCTCTAAACCCGTAGGCATTCAGCAAAAGATCACGGTTAATGCTTGTCTTCTGACAGAGTGTCACTGCCAGAAGGACAGCGAGGTTGATTGTGCAGGAGATAGAAATGCTTGGGAGTAAGGATCAGAACATGAGATTAACTCCTCAAGAACGAAGGCCATCATAAACATGGCTTCCAGTGCTAAAGCATTCCTCCCCAATTTCTTTATTATAAAGAAGAAAGAACAGAGCTATGTTATTTCTCCTCCAGTGCCTTACCAGCATCCAATGGTTCAGTCCTTCATCCAATTCATTCACTTGCTGCTTCAGATTCTCTAGAGTGATAAAAGGAGGACAAGCATAAGTAACTCCTAGTACATCTCTGTCTCCTTTTCTATCTTCAGTCCCATGTAACACCATTAAGCAATATTTCAAGTCAAGCCTCGTAGTTCTTCAGTGGCTTTTGAACTATATGCGTTCATGCTGAAGCTCTCCTCTGCTGCTCCTCTAGCTCTCTGCCAGTGCCACCTCCCTCCAGTCATGGCAAATCATTTACTTGTCATCCTCAGATTCATTTTCCCTTTTCAGATTCAACCAGTTCTCCTCTACCATGCAAAAGGCCATATGAGATGAAACCTCTTCCCTAGCTTTCTTCCAACCTTAGCTTTTTTACTGCACGCCCAATCTGAAATGAACATTGCAACGCAACCAGACAGAAATAAATGAGAATGGGATTTCTCTTTAATTCTTTTCTAGAATGAAACTTTTCCTATCTTAGTCTTCTCAGATAGTATCAGAAGGCTAAAATATCTTCTTTGCCCTCTCAAGAAGGGGCCAGGCATCTTGTAATAACTTAATAAAATGAGATATTGCATTATACACATAAAGATGAAAAAATAGTCACATAAGGCATCAGTCTACAGGCAATTAGATACTCAGATAGGTACAACAGCTGACAATGCAAATGCACTGCATTTGTTTCTATGAGTCTGAAGTATTTTTGAATAATAAAAAGGCACTCAATATGGAATCAACTGAAATGTGAATTTTAAACAAAATAGGTTTTTTCTGATATAAATCACCTTATTGAATATGGCAACAAATAGCCATTTTGGAAGATGTTTTGCTTTTCTTTTTTCTCCTTGATTGATAAAATGACTTGACAACTGACGTAAATTATACCATAGGGTATGAAGCTGTAAGAGTGTATGAGGGCCTGGCCTTCTGGACTTGTGAAGCACTTTGGGTGTATACTATGATGAAGTCCATGAAGTGAGACATTGTTTGAGAAGCCCTTCTCTAGGGAATATTCCTGGAATGTTAGTAATATATACTGTAAATTGTACTTTATCCTTTATATTAATACAATTTTTTACTTTTGAAAAGAAACAGAAATTTAGGAAGAGCCTTTTAACTCTCTTCTCCCACAAAAAAAAAAAAAAAAAAAATCAATGTTAAATAAAGGGAACTTGTAAATCTATGGGAGGGTGAAAGGGCAGAAGTGGGTAGTGTGTGCCCTGACACAGTTATACTTTTTCTTTTAGAAAAGCATGAAATTATTTTATATTTTATCCCTTGAACATTGTTGAACAGTGTAAAGAAAAATGGATTCTTCCTATGTGTGATTTGCCCAGATTTAGAGAGCTTTTGAAGTGTTACAGATTATCTATCAAGTAGTGGAGTGAGAAGCACTTTTGAGCTCTGTGTATAACTAATTCTATTGCACTCAATAAGCAAACCACACTTACATACAGGAAACCAGAGATGATGAAACCCGTAAAGTAGGAGTTCAGACATTTTGAAAAAGTTATAAAATAGGAAGTCTTCCATTAGAGCATGCAACTTAATTCTAAATGTTTCTTTGCCAAAACCTTTTCAGTTTTCAAATGCATCTAGATTCTAGGAGGCTGGTGAAGGATGAAGGGCTGAAATCCATTTCCCTTCTTATGTCTCCTACCTTTATGACATTGGTGAAGACACAAGACAGGAAAATACACGTCATGTTTTCTTGCAAGACAGTTAATAAGAGCACTTAGTCTATAATATAAAATATTTATTTGGGTAATTGCAAAATATTGGCTAGGAAATACATATTATTTTAACATTCAGGCAGTATTGCAAGATAAACATCAGCAACTACGTGTTGGGACCTTTTCTTCCAAACACTAAACTAAACAGTGTAAACACTAAACAGTGGAAAACCAAAAGCTACTGAACTTTTTTGTCAGGAAGCTAAGAACAAGGTGGTGACTGGTGAAAAATACTTTGAGAGTCTTGCAGGGGGAAAATGAGAGGCAAAGGGCAAGGACAGGTAAAAGAGATTCGCCAAGGTTTCAAAGGAGACAGGAATATGGTTTCAGAAATTATGGCTACGATAACAGAAGTTGAACAGAAAGACATTGCACATCTCTTTCTGGCAATATGGTTGTTATGTATTTCTTGGAACAAAAGCAGAATACATCCCCCCCCATCTATGGGATGGATGTCTTAGATCAGTAGGCAAAAATGAAGAGAAAAATATAGAGCTAAGAAAGAAATAGAAATAGGCAGGGCAAGAAACTGAAGTAAAAATAGAATGAGTGAAATAAAAGAATGAAAAATGAGCTAAGATAAACAAGAAAAATATGAAGCTGTAAAGTTATGAGAGGAAGAAAGTCCGTGAAACTACAGAGAAACTGAAAGAAATGTATGAGCGGAGAACATAATCTTCTACTATGCAAATTACATTCCTTTAGAATGAACAGATATTTAATTTTGATTGACTTTATCCTCCCCCACTGCCAGGAAAGCCTACACTTCTTGAGTTCCATCAAAAAGAAAACCCTACAGTGATTTTTGAGAAAAAGAAAAATCAAGTCAGAACATTTACTATGCACAATAAAAGTATAGTACTCTATTCAATATGTACCTGCTCTAACAGTAGGAATGAATGTTTTCCTCTTATAAAGAGAATTTGAGGAAATACTTTTAATTAAGAGTAAGAAAGGGAATAATGAGAAGTGTTAAGCTTGCTAAAAACAAAATAAATATTTCATTCTCATTCTTCCAAGTATCAAAATTAAAGTATCACTGTTTCAATAATAAGAATAATGTTGAAATTGTATGAAATGTGAAGCATAAGCACCTAAAATAATAGATACCAAAACATACATTTAAGATCTTTCACATTACTGCATTCAACATGGACTGAGAAGGACAAAGTAGAGCTTTAACCATTTCTAGCAAATACAATTAAGATGTGGAAACTGGCCACTGTGCTGAGAGTATTTATAACTATATACTAAATCACTACATAGAAAAGATGCAACATTTAACTAAATGGAGCACAGAACTACTCCAACAAATTCTTTTTTTTCTCCACTAACAGTTTGATTTTGTTCTCTAACATTGCACAATGTTTAATGTTTAGTGATCTAATTCATATTCTGAAAGCTGTCATGCATGCAATGAAATCAGTAACTTCGTTCACTTCTGGGAAGGAGAAAAGTATTTCACTGCCTCTGAAATATCTTCCTCTTCCTAGACAATAAACTGGCATTTATCATGACGTGATTATGAGGCCAGCCTGCATCGCAGAAAGGCAGGTATCAATACTGTCATACAATAATTAACAAGGTTACTTCTCACATTATAATACCATAGTTGTGCACTGTAATGCTCATATCTCAGCACTTAAGTCTTTTTTATGTTTCTGTCCCTTTACTTCCATCTCGGTTACTTAAATATGTGATGGGAATACTATTTCCCTGATCGGTTTGTATACCTTATTCTATTTAAAAGCAGGTCTGTGGGACATAGCCATACCAGAAATAATAGATTTAATCATTGTTTCAACTTGTTACATTTACATTTAATTTACTGTTTAATGTATCAAAGTATAAGAAAAAAATCTAGATAGATCGCTATACTAGGGAAAATATTTCTGAACGCTGGATAGCTTTTAGGAACGGCATCATGCTCCTATTCGTGTATCTGTTAATGTTGCACTGAATTTAACAGAAAAATTCTGAAAGATTGTGAGAAGATCACAGCCACCGAAGGAAGATCAATCAGTAGATCAGCATTGCTCTTCAGAATAAATTATTATTGCAGGTGAACCATTAGAGAGGCAAAGAAACTAACACAAGGAGATGATATTGAAGCTGTAAAGCTGCTGTACTAGAAAAGAGCACAAAAGCAAAGTAGTAAGCATTTTTGTGTCTTTAAAATAAAACAGTTTTACTACTCTTTTAAAATACAAAAATAGGAAAAACTGAAAGAAACTCAGGTTAAGGGCAACTCCTAGTGAAATAGTAGGTGATAACAGAACAATATGTTGAGACTCCTGGTAGAAATAGCTATAATACACATCTCTGTCATTTCCAGTACAGTGTTTCTAGTTCTATTCCATTGTAATCCAATCTGCTTCATAAAAGTGAAGTCAGACAGTGAAAGATGCTAATCAGATTCTGGAATAATTGTCTGTTAGAACAGGTCAGTGAATTCTGAGAAATGAATGTGGACTAATTAAAATGGAATTCTATCTGCCTATAAAATACGTGGAGATGAGAGGCAAAGAAATTACATGTGTGAGCTTCAAAAGTGCCAGAAGTAATCCTGATGTCATGGTGCATTCAATTTATTACTGGGTTGGGCAGGAGCCTTCAAAACAGTTTTAATGCTTTTAGCTGTTAGGTTTTCTATTACTCTGTGACTTTGCTCACAGTTAGAAGCAAGTCCTTTTATTTTTTTCCTCTATCTTTTAGCCATATAACAGACATAACAAAGATTTTGGACACAGGATCCCAAAATGGACCATCCTATTACTATTTCCTTTCTGTTGCTGAAGTTGACATAGCTGTTAAGTCTCCGTTTGCTTTCTGGATATTTCAAAAGATGTGAGGACTAGACCCATCTCAAAGTTTCCGATATAGCTATAAAAAAAAAATCACCATTTTAGCAGCTTAAATATTCCAGCTATGTTTAGCTTTCTCAGGAACAAACACAAAGAAAAGGAAATGAACTTTTCTACTGCTGAAAAACATCAGGTTCATGCCATAAAAAAAAATAATAAATTATACCTGGTTAAACCTGAAACGCTACCACGCTGGGCACTGTGGCTTTTTTCCTTCTTGGAGGAAGAATTGGCATCTTCAACATCTAGATAATTACTAATCAATTCAGCCACAAATAGAGAGTTATTCACATGAAGGTGATGAGAAAGATTTTCCTGAACATTTCTTCTAGTAGAAAGTAAGTAGATGGCTACGTGAACTCATTCCATGGCAGTACAGATGAAGCAAACTGCTTTTCACAATTTCTTAGATTAGAGAAAGAAATAAATATACATACAAGAAAAGAAACCATATCGAACTGTTCATATTTTTAAATATAGTAACATCTAGTAGGACACAGTGGCGGTCCAGTTTCCAATTTGGTAATGACCGTGCAAGGGGTAACGTATGACAGCCGTCACAACGAGCATATAGCGAAGACAAATGCAAATGGGAAAAGGGAATACAAAGTGTCGCAGAAGGATAAAACGACGTGCCAGAAAGAGACACCAGAATCTGTGGATGCCTGTTCCCTCTGCCATATACCATTCTACTTCCCATATATGTTACATCCTAACACTTGCTGTAACGTTTAATATATTGAGCACACTGCAATAAGAAACGCCTGTGGGATACACAGTTCAAGTGACAACGGAGACTTTAAGCCCTTTAGGATAAAAACACCTCTGTGTGGTTATTGTAATGCATCGGTATCATAAAAGCCAGAATGAAAAAAAAGCACAAACCGACTGCTCTCAGGAGCAGTCCTATACAGTTATAATGGTTTTACATTAAATTGTCTATAACAATTGCCTGTCATTAAATAGTAACAATTTAGAGGTACTGGGAAAGAATACTGGACCACAGGGAGCCAGATTTTTATTAAGGGGGGAAAAAAAAGGACTTATTCATATACCTTTTCCATTGTTGGTGTTTTGTGGGTGAACGTGGCAAAAAGCAATCATTCACAATAGCTGACGATAGCACCCCATGAAGGAGGTAGCTCTTTACCCCCACCTACTTTTGAACAGAGCTCCAGAAAGATGGCAAGGGATAATTTTTCCTCCTTAGAGCTGGGGACCCTGCACGTGCCTCACACCTGAATGGGACTGCGGCACAGGAGTTGGTTTCTGATCCTCCAGCGGGGAAGAGGAGACACTGAAGAGATCATAAGAAACCAACCCAGAATGGGGATGAGCTAGTGTGTTTACACACATTTGTTTAAAAAGAAATTTACTCTGTCCCTCCCCGCTTGCCTTCTGTTTGGTCTATGTTATCTGCTCTTATTCTGAGCTCTTCGAGCAAGGGACTGTTTTCCAGATTTCAGTGATGTAGTACAAAAAAAATTCCCACAACCAATTCATAAGAAATAAGGGCTGTGTGTCTACAATATCATGCTTTTGGGGAGTACCCTAGGTATAGTCCTCACTGTGCTGGGTGTAATATGGATAGATGCCCTGTCTGGCAGAACCATATATTCAAGAAACTCAGAGAAGGAAGAGTAGGAAATAGCATTACCCTTCCTTTACAAGTGAGAATTGAGGCATAGTTTCTTCCCCACCAAGATCAAAATGAACATCTGTGGCATGTAAAAGAAACAAATCTCAGAGTAACAAGTCTGAGACACTTTTTTCTTGTGAGGAGGTACATGAAATGGGCTTTTTAGGGAATTTGACTTCATTCTTTCCCAGCAGTAAAGTGTCAAGGTGTTACGTGTTTTTGAATGATAAGTTCAGCTGATTTACCTTTAGTCTTTTTTTTTTTTTTTTAAGGTAGCAATTAAAGATTAAGCATTACAAAGCGTATTTTTGCAATGAATTTCACACGATACTTTTGAAGTTCATGAATCTATTAAGTCGTGGACATTCTCTAGTGTATTAAACAACAGTAGTGATTTACATTATTTTGAAGCTGCAAGTAAGTTTTCAAGGGTAATGGATTTCATATGTAGAGATAAAAAGATAAAGTTCCTTCATTTATGCCTGCTGACTTCTTTTCCCTATCATACTACATTTAACAAAAAGTATAAGGCAGAAAGGATGCTGGTGTATTTTTATGTTAATTAATGTATTTTAATTTCAAATAGCATTTTTGAAGCTCAAATAGCTTCCAAAAAAGTGGTGCCAGGGCAAAACTAATGAATTTTAATTCTTTTCAGTATACTTCTGCTTTCATAAATTCTTTTTGTTATATTCTGATACATGAGAATGCATCAGTAGGCATTCAGAGCATGCAGCCCACAGATCTGATTTTTTACAGAAATCCAGTTTAACTTTTTAAGCTACATAATAAAGCTCACCTCGTGTGTTATTTTTAATGACCAATTAGGTAACAGCTATAAAAATACATACTTCGGGAAGGTGGACCAAGTTTGTAAAGATTTTTTTATTTACACCAAGTAACAAGTAAGCTTTCTGCACAGAGGATGTGTTTAGCTGTTCTGTAGCTGAATCATGCTATTCTCAGATAAATTTTAAGGCTGTGCCACTGTTGTCCCAGAAGGGCTGCAGCTAATAACTTACCCTTGTTGCAGTTACATTACTTAGAGCAGGATAATGTATCCCTTAAGGAGTTAAACTGCATTAACCCTGTTCTTCTACATCTTGGAGCGCCTGAGAAAACTCTCAGTTCTTCGGGAGCGCGATTAGTTTTGGCTGTGATGTGGTAAAACAGAAATCACTGTGGACTCTACAGTACGCCCGTGGCCGCTGGAGCTGGTGCGATGGCTGTATTCTAACGCTGATGGCAAGGTGCACAAGAAACAGCCTTTTTTAATAGCATGGTCCATGTATCACACTGATCTAATCCCAGCCAATTTTAATAACTGTTCTTGGCACAATAAACCAGTCCTGTTCTTTGTGTAGCACTTGCCATAGCAGTAATATAAAATCAATGATGTTGTTGAGAGAGATTGTTGCTACTCATCAGAGCAGATCATGAAATGATGCTTCTTTATCTTTCCAAAACTGTAGCATACCTGGGTTGTCGTATAAAGCAGCAGCACTGGCCATAATTTACTGCATTGCAGTAAAATCAACAATGCAGCATTCTGCAGAGTCAGACAAATAGTCATATTTGATTTGGTAGGTGAATAGAGAGAGAAGAAAATGCTCTGAAAAAAATATTTTTAATCACATTACTATACTTCTTGTTTGTAACCCTCCAAAACCTCCCCTGTTTAACTGGTACCTCTTGAAACCAAAATGTTGTTCTGAAGCCTGATTTGAAACCATTTCTTTTACGAGTAGCAAAGTGAATCACGGGTTTTTTTTCTCAAAATTCTTTCTTTTGGAGGGACCAAAAAAAGGAACAATTTGAGAGGTTAACAGGAACTTATAGGTAAGTAACAGGAACTTATAGGTAAGTTCCTGTTGAGCAGAAGCCAAATTTCAAGGTAAAAATGTGAGGTGAAAAAAAAAGCATCCAATTCCATCTAAGAGAAACTTCCCATAGTTAGAAAGGAAATTAAAAAATCTTCTGTAGTTGAGAGTAAACACAAACTTAGGATATTGCTGTCCAGCTATATAGGGCAGTAGTGATATTTTTTTAATCAGGAAAAAAACAACATAGTTTAAGCTGTCATAGCTTAGGAAATGTAGAAGTTGTCAACAGACTTTTTTCCTGTTCCCTATGAAAACCTAACATATTATAAATATTTTTCTTGTCTGTTTACCATTTGCCACCTTAAACTCAGCTTCTAGTAAAACTATGTTTTTTCCCCAGGTCGTCTTGAACTGACACTGTGGTAGATTATTATTTCATTCAGTAAATTTTGAATGTTGAATAAATGCCATTTCTTTCTAATTAAATGATGATAAAAAGAGTTATTGTAGCATTAAAATAATCTACTCTTAGTATAATTTGCAGTTTGTTGTTCCTGTCTAAAACATGAAGATAAAAAAGACAACTCATCATCTCAGTTTAGCAGCAGAGATCTTCATAACTGTTGAATACGTAAGAAGGATGAAGATGAATGCACGCTTGCTTTAACTTACCCATGCACTCAGTATAAAAGGCTTTGAGGAGTGAGCATTCATCTATACTCCAAGATTTCATAAGTTAGCCAAATAAAATTTAAGTTTCATAATTTCCTTAATAACAAAAATTCATTATCTGTACGAAGACTGCACAATTAAAATCCCAGTCCTTTGTGGCCAATGGGAGATTTCCTTCTAGAATAAAAAACCTTTTATACAGAATATTGGCACTATAAATTTTCAAGTGAAAGACATATAACTTTACAGGTTTGAAATACATGCTAAGAGAGGATTCAGAAATCTAAAATGGAAACCTTAGTCAAAGACGTTTTATTTTAGGGCACACTACGTGATATAACTTTTATGAGTTAACCACTGCACTGTATAGTAACTCTACGTTGTCATTCTAGGTACCTGGGAATAACGAGACCTCTTACGTATCCTGTAAGGCAGAATGGGAAGCGTATGGCCAAAATGATCCTGTGTGTATGGCTCTTATCTGCCTCTATCACTATACCCCCGCTCTTTGGTTGGGCCCAAAACGTAAATGATGAAAAGGTTTGTTTGATCAGTCAAGACTTCGGCTACACCATTTACTCCACAGCAGTTGCATTTTATATTCCAATGTCAGTGATGCTTTTCATGTACTATCAGATTTACAAAGCTGCTAAGAGGAGTGCTGCTAAACACAAGTTTGCTGGTTTTCCCCAGCCGGAAGAAACGGAAGGGATTTCTATGAATGGAGTTGTAAAACTGCACAAGGAATCTGAAGAATGTACTAATTTTTCACGACTCCTAAAACACGACAAGAAAAACATTTCCATCTTTAAAAGAGAACAGAAAGCTGCCACCACGCTTGGGATTATTGTTGGGGCTTTCACTGTCTGCTGGCTGCCCTTCTTCCTCCTCTCAACAGCCAGGCCCTTCATCTGCGGTACAGCATGCAGCTGTATCCCACTGTGGGTTGAGAGAACATTTCTATGGTTGGGTTATGCAAACTCTCTCATTAACCCTTTTATATATGCCTTCTTCAATCGGGACCTGAGGACAACTTACCGCAACCTACTGCAATGCAGATATAGGAACATCAACCGGAAACTGTCAGCTGCAGGGATGCATGAGGCTCTGAAGCTTGCAGAAAAGCCAGAATTTGTTCTGTAAGGTCGCTCATCCTTTACTGTAATAATTTATTGTTTTATCACATTAGCTTTTTCTCCACAGATCCAAAAGAGGAGGTATGGGAAGAAGCAGGCTTCTTGAGCAGTGTTAACATAGTCATCAAGAATCTGGAAGGTAGCAAGGTTAATTCCTGTACAGCCCACCAGTCCTAGCAAGCCTCGAGAAATAAGACCACCATCTAAAGAATTTGGGTGTAAGAGGAATAACACGGGGCGGGGGGCGGTAAAAGGTAGTGCAGGATGTTTGAGTTCCTAGTGAGGAAAGAGCATAGTTGGCCTAACCCATTTCTTTGGCCCTTGGCCCCAAGCAACTTTTAGTAGGTCTGAATGTTGGATGCATCTTGTATCCTGGAGATCGTTTGCTGTAATAAAGACCTGAGAATAGTGAAAAGTTGAGCATAATTCATTGCTTTCCACTTTGTTGTTATAAAAATAAACCATTTAAGAAGAAGCTGGATAAGACAACTTATAGTGCTTAGAAACACTCTTTATTATTAAAAAAACCCCATCTGTCCATTAAACATTAATTTACTGATTGCCTGGAAATAAACTACTTTGTGAAATTACTATTGCTTTTGCACAGCAACTATAGCACTGAAAGAATATGTTACGATTCCAATGCGAATATAGGAGTTTGTGTAAAGTCACATGGACCAACATCTACTGCTGCATACAGTCATGCAGCACAATTGGCTGCAGTGCTGCTATGCCAGTTACAGTAGGTAAAGGTCTTATCCTATATTGCTAATGTAACAAAGGTGTCTGATTACAGTTTATTTCAGGTCTGGTCTTTGTCCATCTTTTCTTTCTTTGACTCTCTCGTCTTTATCAGTTGAGCCCTTCTCTAATCTAGATGGAGACCCTGTCTATGCTCAAGCCTTAGTTTCTGTTGATGTTTGCCTAGTCCTTGTTCCACTTCAGGAGTTAAATGTCTATTTGAAAGTGTTTCTAGCTTCTTGGGATTTCTTTCCTTTCTGAACTCAGTAAGGAAAAAAAAAAAATCTAAGGACTCGATAACATTCAGAGACATCTGGACTTTATCCCTACAAACTGATTTTGGTCATCATTTCTGCTTAAAATGATGTAAAGCCTTGCCTTCTATAAGAATCAAGATCATTTACTGTTTCTAGTTCTAGTTGTTTCCCTCCGCCCCTACAGCTCATCCAACTATGTGATTGTGCTCTCCCTGGCTTTGGTAACAAAGCTCTTCCCTCAGTGGAGCAGAGTCAAATATTATAACAATATTTTCCTTTATCAACTATTAAATGCATTAATTATATTAATATATTAGTAGTAATGTATTAATATAAAATGCACAGATTGTGTAATATATTACTATAACAACATGAAGTAATAATAAACTTATAACAAATCATAAGAACAAGATGCTTTCTCTGGACCAAGTTTGCACTGCACACCATGTTCCAGATGAGGCACAGGGTATGTTAGTGAACTGAGACTGTTTCAGAGCTCGATCTACTTTTTAGATATCAGGCTTCCTATGTGAGGATATATCAGAGAATATACAGATAAATGTATCTGTGATGATTCCAAGTGGGATTGTAAAACTCTGAAGCTGATTTCAGAATTCTGGGCAGAAGTTTCAGCCATTTTTATTCTGCAGAAAAGTCTGAGAAGTTGTGTTTCCTCCAAATAAGAATTTATATATTTTTAAAAATTAAATATAGAAGTGTCTTATGAGTCAGAAATTGCCATTTGCCCAACTGTCACTAAAGGCAATTGCTTTCCTCAGGGAAAGCATCCTGCAGGACTCCACCTCTCCTCTACCATCTGTTTCAGGTAATGAAAGCCCAGGCAAGAACAAGAGTTGTTATGGGCTGTGTCAGTCCTTGAAGTTTCTAGAGATAAACAGCCGCCTTTCATCTCTGGATATGTTTGGAAAGAAAGGAAAAAGAAAATAAAAGAAAAAAACCAAGTTTCTTCATACAGCCAAAATAAAAGACATTTATATGGCAAAGTGGAAGCTGTTGTTGGATGGAGCTGTATTGGAGGGGAAAAGTAAAGAAGCTGAGAAGATTAGAAGAATGTTCCATTACCCAAGCACATGGATAACACAGTGTTGAGAAGAGGAGAAAGATTTCAGACAATTCTAACTGAAAGTGGCTTGGATAAGAAGCGTAAGGAAATAATTGTTTGAATTCAAGAACAGGACTTCTTACTTTTTAAAAAGATAAATAAATAAAACTGCATCAAAATACCTAGCTTCAGCAGCAGTATTTTTTTAAATTAGATGACTCACTACTCATCTGACAAAGGGGTAACATCTCAATGGGTGAACGAGAGAGGTCTTCATCATCACACATGCAGCCTGGTACATGCTAGTACCAACCCCTAGAAGAGATCGCACGTGGTCTGTGCATCCTTCCGCATGTTTCCAGGAGAAAGTGAGGAAGGTGAATCAGACAGAAGCAATTATAAGAAAAATGGTAATGAAAAACTCCCAGAGCAAGCCAGAGCATAGAGATGACAGCATAACACTAACTGAATGAAGATGGAGAAAGAGAAAGGCGAGACATGGGAAGCGAGGCATGGAAGCAGTTCTAAGTTTCAGACTTGTGATCGGATAGTTACTTTTGAGAAAACACGCAAAAATATAGAGGCAGCAAGGGTACGTATCCAAGATTTTGAAAGTAAAGACACAAACCTTTCTAAAATACACTTGTATAATCCCAGTGAAAAAAGACTGTTGCTACCCTCATTGCTTAAAGGGGACCTGGGCTCTGCAGGTCAGCACTGCTCTGGATTTAGCAAAACTCTATTTTATAAAAAATTTTTGTTAATAGCAGCATGAAGTGAATCTTGACTTTAGGTAAAACCTGTTGGGATGTAAAAGCGATGAAATCTAAGCCAATCTTTCTTTTCAGGTAACAGTGCATGTTGTCTAAATCCACAAACTGTAGCCACAGAGGGATGTGGATGACAGTGACAGCTAACTCCGTAACCCCACTCCCGTGAGGTTTGGAAGGTTTCAGCTATCTCATTCTTTAGTCACAGTTTGAGATGTGAGAAGTCCCACGTTAACTACAGAGCGTGAAAGACTCGAAATATCAGACAATCTCAGGTTTTCCCTGAAGGTAGTTGGCACTTTATGTAACATTTGAGTGTTTGACAGGAAAGGTTGGAGTGGGTCCTCAGGTGCACAGGGCAGCATAGTCATCAAAACAAGAAAGGCTGGGAAAAGCTATCCTAGAGAGTAGGTTTGCCCGTTAACTACGGTGCAGAACTGGCCTAACACCAGCCGGATTTTTTGTGTGAGGAAACTCAACGCAGCATTTGTTATTAGCCACAGTACCCACATGCGCTATTTCCAATTAGAAAGCTTAGTCATATTGCTGTACATCCTAGACCATCTTTCCACCAGCCACTAGTTCTGAAATTGGTTTCTAGCCACTATGAGATTTCTGGATGGTGATAATGGCAGGAAAATGGGATTATATTTTGCTTCTGTTTACTAGACTGACAAGTTTTTTGAACAGTTGTGCTGAGTTCATGAACACTTCATACTTGTGTTTGTTTTCCATGATCTCGTGAGGCTGTTTCGCCTTTTTGCTTCCTCTATAGCTCTTAAGTGGGAATTTACCACTCCTTATTCAGGGAGGGAGTCACTACAATGCATTTTTATGTTAGGGGTTTTTTTTTGCTTTTTTGGTGGGCGTTTCTGGGGAAATGTAGCTGGCTACACTGGCACAGGGCATGATCACTGAGCTATACCATGGCTAAACACTGGGAGAAACAAGGTGATACTGGGAAATGCTCAGGCAGTGATTTCAGAGTGATTGCCATTAGTCTGTGCTAGGAGCTGAGGAAATCAGGAAGCAGCGGTGCAGCTGCTGACAGCATCTAGACCTCATCATCCAGCTCAAGCAGCCAGTCTTCAGCTGCAGCCTGAGATCTTGAATTGCTGCCAGAAATCTAGACATCAACACAGGGAGATGCCCGTCAGACATCATTTACTTTATATGTCTCTTTGTTCACCTCTAAAGTGTATGTAAAGATCCTCGAGAGCAGCCATTGAGTGTGTCAGTTCCCTAAAAGGGGTTTTATTCACAGCTGAGCCAGAGATCCTTCCCTGAGCCCACTTTTCAGTATCACAAACACATTTTACCTAAGATAAACATCAACTGTGGCCAAAAAGGCCAAAGAGCAAAGCTCTGAAAGGGGCATAAAAAAATAACCCTTTCACAACTCATTATGTGCTGTTAGCAATAACCTATCTATAATTTGTCCATAACAGTAATACTAGCTCTCAATAGATCCCAGGTGAGGGAGTCCTGGATGAGCCTCCTTTACTTGAAACAGTCTTTCCATAGCATGCCTCATACCAGTAATATAGCAGGCAATGTATGGGTTGTACTTTACCAGCATCCTTCTAGTCTCATCCTGCTCAGATATACCATATTTATGTCGTTTTTCCCTCCATAAACAGGGCACAAAGCAGCTTAGAGTAAGGGCTCTAGATGAATAGACTTTGACTGAACAATTCTTCTCAGTCTAAGCAATGCCTTTCAAACAGAATTTGAGATAATGGTTTTGTGAGGAGTTTGTTTTGGCTAGTTTAGCAGCCTTCCCCGCCCACCCCCCACCCTCCCATCTCTGTTTCTTTCTGTTGAGTTAATTACCCAGAGTCAAATCAGTAACTGTTGCTCAGAGATTCTCAAGTGTCACGTATGACCATATTTCTTCACTACTATTCCTGCTGACAACTACCTTTGTAAATGTACTGCCAGCCTACTGTAAACTGCTCTCCCATGTAGCAGTTAATCTGCAGTAGATCCAGGCAGTGACAACATATAGCATTCCCCATGGTATTTTACCTCCTCGTTCAAATAAAACTCAAGGTTTTGTTGCAATACCAATACATTGTGAAAACTTTACTCCCCTTACTTGGAACTGCATTTTTGAGGGAGCCTGTCTGTGGTAGAAGCCTGATTCCTAACATCTTCTCCCAGCTCCTGCAGTCTACCAGCATGTAGGTTTAATGCTGAAGCACAATATTGGCACTTACCAAACTCCTCTGTTTAGCAAGAGCCTTACTGGGTAATAACAGCAATAATAGAATAGTAAAATGTGTGAATTTATGATAATATCTCATTATTGTATGCCTATTGCATCACACTTCAGTTTCATGAAAAGAAAAGCATGTTTTTCATGCTCTGTTCAGATGATTTACTAGCTAGCACCACCTGCAGAAAGATATTTCAAACAGTGGGAAATAAATCTACTACAATCAGACATAAAGAAGGTAATTATTTATCAAATTAATACTATAAATAATGCTGACAGAGTCCATTCACTCCCTCCCCCCTGCTTTATAGCAGGAAAATGGATTTCCAGACAGCCCCTGCTCCAGACACTGAGGTCAGCACAGCATCCCTAGAAGAACAGTATTGAGGTAAGTTTTGGGATCAGACAGCTGTGATTCTGTAGATACAGAACTGGAAGGTGTTTTGAAGCAATGCCACTTTGTTCTGTTGCTTTCCTCTAGATATCAACTTAGCTTTCCATATTATTTTTCTTATCTTTCACGAAAAACTATTCAAAGTATAATGTTTTCAGAAAATGTGCAAGATTAATATATCATCAAATCCTGCTCATGGTTTGCTTAAGAATCAGCTGTTGTCTTTTAAAACAATGTTTCTCAGGAAGACGCAGGGAGAGAGAAGAGAAAATTCAGAGTCACGGGTAACGGTCTTAGAGTGCAAGGTTATTAATGTTCTGGAACAGAAGACATTCACCCTTTATTTCAAAGGAGTGAAGTAGGGATGGTGAGGACTGCATTTATTTTTTATTATTATTATTTTAAGAGGAGGTTTCAAGCAAATAAAAATAGTAGTAAAAAAGAAATAACATAAGAAACACTACATTAGAAGAGCAATCTTTGCAACATGCAGGGAATACAACCTTATATCCATTTTTACAGATTTTTATCTCTTGGGTAATTATTGCCACTAAAGAGTGGGTTCAGAATGAATTTGAAGTGAATTATTACTGTTTTCTATACCCACTTTCTCAACATCTTGCCAAATAGGCCTGTCATTCCCTACAGTCCCTATTCTGGCACCTTTTTTTAGCTGCCCTGCTGTGTTGCCAAACCCCTTCTCATGTGGCAATATTTCCAATAGGGCAGAATTGCTTTTAGTCACTGAAAACTGAAAGATGCTTATAATTCCCAGATTAAGCTTTCTCTGCTGCAAGCAAAAACCTCCACTGAGATACTGTGTTTTCTTAAAGATATTCATATATGGTTAGTCTAAGGGGATAATATTTTGACGAGTTGTAACTTTGTGACTCTACTGATTAACATCACTATTTCTGTCATTTGTAATCTTTCACATAGAACTAGTCAAGTTACTTCAGAAAAAAATGCATACAGATGTATCAAAGTTTCCAGAAGAGCCCAATGCACTTTTATAAACCAACATACCAGACTGAATAAATATTTTGCTTTTAATTTTCTATCTACTCAGTCAAAACCAACAATATTTCATTAATTCAGTAGTTGTGTGGTCTTGCTAGTTCCAGAAAATTGTGTTTGCAATATACTTATTTTTACTTTCTGCGAGAGAAGAGAAGAGAAAGAAAGCCACTGTACTATACTTTTTTAGCCCTTCTAGAGAATCTGTTTTAAAGTATGGAAAAATATAGCAGAATGCATCTGGATAAACTCACTAATGTCTCAGAAAACTTTGCATCTTTGGATAATCTAATCAGGATTTCTGCAGGTCTGTGATAAAACAGCAGAGATTCATAAGTCAAATCTACCATCGTGAAGATGGTTGCAAAGAAGAGATAAAATTAGGTAAATTAAATAAACATTTACTTCCCAACAATAGTTGCAAAAGCAAAACAACCCCACCCAATAAGGAAAAACTATGACTATATTTTTGTAATCTGAACACTTAAACAGCACAATGACAAAATACTACAGCTGCTTTATAGAAATATGGAAATTAATACCCTAATGGTACATGTTTCCAAACAACATGTTTGGTATGTGTTTCCAAACCGAGTAAGAGCTACTTACCCAAAATTTTAGAGACTGTTTTCCTAGAGTATTTAATAATGGAGATTTTCACTAAGGAATGATGGAGCAAGTTTCTGTGGCTTTGCAGTCTAGTAAAATAATTTTACCTTAGCGCATCTTTACTGTAGGGAAGATGTACGCCTCCTATATACTATTGAGGACCCATTCAAGGTATCTCTTGCCTCTCCAAGCTAAGGCAGTGAAGAAGCCCAAATATTTATCTTAATAGAGAATAAATAACAGAACTAATTAAAAAGTAACATGGGAACCAAAACAAGCATAGAGAACTTGAAATCTTTTAGATATTTGATTGCAAACTTGCAGAGGTCCTATAGGTTCCTTACAGAATACTTGTAGTTTGTCTTAGCTTGTATATAGTAAGTATTTTTGGCAAATCCCTAAATCATTTCTCTCTTCAAACAAGGCAGTAAATACAGCAAGTACTGTGAAAAACACGTTAAGAACGTCTAACTTGCAATTCCAAAAGAAATAATCAAATGTTCAATTAGACAAAGTTAACACTGTAAAATAACCATTTTTTAAAAAATTAGTTTTTGCTTTCCAAAATAATCTCCTGTCATCCTAGAAAACAACAAATATCATCAGCACCAAAATGGTTTAGATTTACAAAGATTTATAAAAGCAGACTTTTAGCCACAATAATGAACTAACTCATCCCTCTTTTGTCCACATATTTTCTTTAAAGTTGTTCCTCCAATGGAATCAATACATGAATAGAAAATGATATTTCCTAAGGCAAATTATGTAAAGTCTAGAATTTTATTCTCTCTTTTAAAAACACCTATAATTAGCTAAAACATAGCATTTAAAAAAAAAAAATCCTTGTTTTCCTTTATATCTAGTTTTGAAGTTGGTTAAAATTACCTGGTCAGTTCTCAAAAGTTCCTACCTATGTACCTTCCTTTAATTTGGATCTATTTTTACCAAGGTGTGTTTTCACGTAATAAAATATTCAAAAGGAGCGAGAACACATATTTGTCTGTAAAAAAAGCCTGCTCCCGATACATGCACTGATGGGAATAATTCAACGATTTCAACAGGGAGGCTATAACGCAACAAAAGATTACCTTGCTGCGTGCCATAGCCAGGCAGAACTGGGGCTGGGATGCCCTGAAAACCTGTCTTGTAATCTCACAGATGTACATTCTGTGCAAAGCTTTTCAGCAATTATTTGTCTATAGGCAATTTTTATGAAATTGAGACAGAAATATTCTTTATTGCTCTGGCTCCTTTCTCCCTCTCTTGCACGCGTGAGGTCTCCACGAGCAGTGACACACGCGTGGGCTTGTGCTGCCACCAGAGGCTGGACCAGCTGTGGGATTCTCAGTAAAACCAGTTACATTTTCTGAAGTCATTTTGGGCTTCTGCCACTGAATTGTATAAAATGGACTGGGAACTTCCTTAGTTCTCACAGCAACCCAGAGTACAAAGAACTTGAAAACCACCACAATCCTCTGCTTTCCTTAGCTTCCTCCTTTGTATGGGTCCTCTGAGAATTATCTCATTAGCCATGATCTAATTGCCTCTTAAGAAATATTTCTATTTGTTTCAGTGGTATCTGCATCAGGACTTTTAGTTGCTCCAGGACATTCCTCGCCTAATTCATCCACTTTTTTAAAAACAGGAGAAGTTCCGATTTCTCCAGGGAAAAAGAGTCATGACCAAATGTGCATCAAAGCAGCCAGAAAAAGCCAAACCAGAACTGGAAGAAGAAAAATGAAGAATTGGCTTCTGAAGAACTGGATAGATTTATGAAATGTACTTCATCTCCTTTTGATGGGAATGTGCTAAAAATACTCAATGAGCTCAATACAGTACATTAAATACATTTCTATTGGAAGTAGTCACATCTTGTTTGTTATGGAGAAAAGTACTGCTATATACAAATGAAAATAGTTTTCTGCCTGAGCGCGCCAAATCATTTCAGCAATAAGAGTTTGGCACGTGGGGTGGGGAAAAAAAAAGCAACTGAAACTCAAAGATAAAGTGCTGTACAGATTTCCACATTAAACAATGTAGAAGAGCATTCATTTATGTTTACCATGCTTGTGGATTGTAACATCAGTATTAATATTCAGGGACCATCAGCGATATCGAATGTATTTTGTTGTACTACAAAATGAGTTTTCAAGCAAATGGTGGCTCTGTGGATGCTTTCAGGGCTTGTGTTGAAGAGATTCTATGCACCTGGAATGGGATTGAGAAAGGCAACCATAAAAGACCAATTTTGGTAAAAACATTCTGTTGTACTAAGTAAACGTCTGTTTACTTGTTAACATACACATGTTTTTTTTTCTCCCTAACCTTTTAAAAAAGCTGTCATCAGTTACAGTCTGACAAAAGTTAAGGGACAGAATTACAATGCACATACATTACACCACAGTTAATTTACAAATATGATTGTTTGGTTTAATGGAATTTTCATGATCTGCCAAATTATAAAAAAAAAACACATTTTCTCTCATTCTAACTCAAGTAACTATAGAAGGTTGGAGAATTTCCACAGTGCTTTGCTTTTTGACTTACTGGCTAGCTACTCTAAACTGACAATTACAACATTTGTTATTTTTTTATGTATGTCTTTCTGAATATTCATTCTAGAATCCATACAGGATCCCAGATAGATCATGTAAGTTACCATTTTTCTATTGTTACAAAATGAATAGTCAAAGCATTTGCCTCTATCCAAGTATAGAGCACAAAGAAATAGAACAAAAATAGTTTAAGAAGTGTTATTTCTGCCAATGTTCAGTTTATACTTAAAATAAAATCCTTTGACTTGACAAAAATTAAATAGGCAAGTGTTAATGACCATTTGTCCCAGGGAAAATCAATTCAAGGGATCATTCCTTAAATATACCTTTGAACAGTTTGCTGGCTTTTTTTTTTTTTCTTTTTGAGCTTCTCATATTCATTGCCCCTCAGAGTTTCTAAACCATGCATGGTTGTACAATCCACTGTGCAATGGGATATACCATTCCTGAAGGCTATCTTCTTTAACATTACATCTTTATGAACACTTGCCTTATTTCCATAGTCATATGATTTGTGACAAGTCTCCTACTTGCAATTTAACCAAAACACTGCTAGTAAATCATCCACTGACTACACCTGCCGTTATAGCTTTGATTTCCTTTGTTTAAATTAATATACAAGTTCACAATAGTTATCTAAATAAGGAGCTAGGCATACCAGCACAGGCCAATTCATTACTTATCAGCAAGAGGAAAATACGGAATGCAAATCAATCCATGTTAAGCCTATGAAAAACTTAGGACAGAGAGCCTAACCCATCTTCTGCTCACTATCACCCTGAGCTAACTCCTGTAGTTACTCAAGAGAGTAGCGGAGTAGCACGTTTTCATCGTACTAGGGCAGCAAGACTTTTCAGTACTTGATACACTGATAAAACTAATCACTGTGAACTCTGCATTTGAAACAAAATGAGTCTTATAATTTGCTTTATTTCCCAAAGGGAATGACACAGCAATGCTTTTTACTTGGTTAGCCTTAAGTATTTAACAGGAAATAGGACAGTTATTGTCAATGGCCAATGGACCAGTTCTGATTGAATTACATGAGAATACATTCAGAGAAACTCAGCTGAAGTCAAAATTACACTGGCAAATAATATTATAACTGGGCCTAATGAGAAAGGGAGACAATAGGTCCATAAATGTAATAATGATGATGATAAAAAAGGCTGTTTCTTCTTTTAAAAAACCCAAACCTTAAAATAAAGGGCAGTGGTAATACTCTAAAACTCCTTTTTTAAACTTTACGTTCTCACTTTCACGTCCATTTCACAAAGGCAAAGAAACAATTTTACTTAGATGACTTAGACTGTCACTTTGCTTTTTCATGATGTTGTGTCAAAATATTAATTTCAAGTGAAATGGAAAAATTACATATCATATGAATAATTAAATGATTAAAAAAATCCAAATAAACAAACCCTACGAGTGACACCTTTCTGTGAAAATTCATGGAGTTTTTTAGTGCTGTTATTTTACATTTAAGTGAAAATTTATTTTTTAGGACAAATATAATGGAGGGCAAAAGAATAAGAAAGCTTTTAGCTGTTAGGGATCTACAATTCTCGATAGATATACATATACATATCTATAAGTCCCTCATTTCAGAATGGTACTGCCTCATGAAAAAAGGCAACAAATATATTATTACACAATAAACATTTATTTCTTTTAATATCTATTAAATTCCCAGAATCTTGCAGAAATTATGAGAATATTTTAGAATAAGTTGAGGCATCATGGACCTATAAAGTTGCAGTTCTGCCTGATTTTCTCATGAAGAGTTTTTCATCCAGGAGTTTTCAGACACATAAACAAGCATAGAACATCGGGAACTACAGAATAACGATACGCTGTCATACGAGATGAAGCTCATTTTTTTTTCTAACTGTAACTGTCAGGTCTGTCACCTCTCAAACCAACGCACAATCCCACGCAGTAACTGGAAGAGTCACTCAAGGGTAAGTAGGTATTCAAGACTAGCAAGTAACGCATGCAATGTTTTAGAGGATTAGAAAAAAGTAGGTCTGATCAAAAGAAGTCAAGAGATTAGATGGCCTACTAGGGTAATGAGTTGAGCTTTCCATAGCTTCTGTAGCCAGTAGTACAAAAGCAGCACACGCACCTACCTTACACTGAGATAATCCAAGTCTTTGGGATGTAGGTAGAAGTCTAACAGAGTGAATCATACCAAAAACAAGGCTTAGACTCACAACTCTGGAGCTATCAGAAGATGCCTTTCTAGCTCAGTCACCAGACCTGTTCTGGGGCGTGACAGTGAGCAGTTTGCATTTTCACAGAGTTGCCTTGTGGTAGTTATCACAGCATTTATCAGTTCTAATAAATAAAATTAATTTCCCAATAGTTTTGCAAAACCCTTGATGTTTCGCAATCAGCCCCAGCCTCTCGTTCTCCATGTGTATTCTAGGGGTCAACAGACAGTTGAGATATATGGATGTCCAGCCTACTATACCCTTATTATAGATCTCTTGTCCTTCCATCATCATCTATTTTTTGTCAGGTTGATCTGTTCTTTACAAGATTAAAGACTTTTCCTAGCTGCTCCCTTGATTCCAGTTTAAAGTTTTTGCTTTATTAGCTAGTTTTATTCATATGAAAAAGTGATTGACTTGTTCAGACCTGAGCAAAAAATAAACACAATGATAAAAGAAGAAAGATTTTCTTCTTATCACAAGATGCACTGTTGAAAATGTTATGTGAAAGCAAGAAAAAAAACATATCTATGTATAATATGAAAAGTCAGATGTTCTTGATAATTTTAATAGATAAAAGTGAATTTTTTATAATATTTCAGTCAGCTGCAACTTTTAATATGCAAAAGTCACCAGAGGATTGAATTGGAACTCTGTATATTTTAACTCATATATTTTTCCCTGAGATCTAGTAAAACATAAAGACAGTTAACATAAGAAACTATTTCCCACAAATAGCTTACCAAAAAATACAAAAGCAAGGAAATTAAGCTCTTCAAATTGTAAGTGGCCTGAGCTGAAAATGTTTAATATCTTTGGTTGTAATATGAGTCTTATTTGGAAAAAAAAAAAATTGCTGCTACTTGCATTGCAAATGATCCAAATTTATACAGCAGACTAATTTAGTAAAAAAGGAAATAGGGTTCCTTCTGTATTAGGTACTGAGTTATATTACGCTTTTAAAATGTATAAACCCAGAGGGATATTAAAATGTTAATTTGGATAGTATTTAAAAAGTAATTACTTTTATACAATAAAATAAGAAGTCTACTGAATACTAATCCCTGTGTCATGTGCTTTCTTTGAATTAATGCTACAGAAAACAGAGACTCCATTTAAGTGATTTTAATTTAGATTCATGGAAGACATTCTCATCTACAAAAACATCTGATTTTTTTTTTCAGCTTGACTCATTTAAAATCCTTACTGTATCAAAATTAGCATCAAAGAAAGGTACCTACACACTTGTTGGATAGCATTGAACTGAAAGAATGAGAGAGAGAAAATTTTGACAAGTCTGCTGATGAAAGGGTGGTTTGGTTTGCTCAGCACAAGCACTGCTACAAAGAACACTGGCTCAGGCCCTACTGAGGCAGGTCAAGATTGATCTCTCATAAGCAAAAGCTGATTTTATCTATTCAAGCCTTTTAAGGGAAAGGCAAACACTCAAAAACATTAGTTGCATTTCAGTCCAGAGAAGATTACTCAGACCAGAAAGAATATTTTGTCCAATTTCTTGAATAACATAGTGAGATATGGATTTGCTTCTACTTCTATTTAAAGAAGTCATATAGCATGTTGTCTAGGAAGTGCCCTGCCATTAGTCTTGTTTATTAGAAATAGATGACCTAACATTTCTTTTAAAAAATTCAAAGACCTTGGCTAATGTAGTCATAATTTTTTTCATTTCTAAACAAATAATTTTAAATATTTGTATCTTCCTTTCATTCACAACCATTTTATTTGTTTCCTCACAGGAATGCATATATGAATACTAAATAATTTTGTTTTTTTCCTTCAAACATTTTTTCCAATAATTTGCAGACTGCTTTCAGAGTTTTTACTGACAGAGACAGTTCAGGTTAGGAAACACTGACCTGCAACCTCTCAACCCAAACATGCTTCGGATAAACCAGACCCTTAGAGTACATACTTGACATCTGTATTATACCTCTGATGACCTATTCAATGCACAGAGGGCATCTTTCTTGGGGCATCCACAGAAAACTATATTCAGACATTTTATAATATGTTTTGTTTATGACAATGTTTTCTTCCTTTTTCATTTGTTGTATCAATGCTTATTTCTTTAGGCAACATCATCTCCTATAGTTGACTACCTATCGGAATTCTTTTGTTAACAATACCATGTATCTAAAGTTGGGTATTTACTCAGATAAGCAGAGATGATTTCCAGCTGAATCAAAATAAATCAATAAATGAGACAGCCACATATGATCATTTGATTAGTTTTTTCAGCATATCATAAAAAAGATTTTTAGAAGACAGAGTATTTTGAAACCATTCACAAAAAAAAAATCAGTTTTACATATAACCATTTGAGCTGTTCTGAGTGAACTGCATCCCTTACGGTGTCAATTACCAGATTCAGAAAAGATGAAAGACACAAATGGCAATACAAACAATGATAGGACATCACATCACAGAAAAACCAGTGAAAGAAGTATTTGAGACAGTAAACATTATATACATGAGTTCTGCAGAACAAACGGAAACCCAACAAGCAGGTTATACCTGTGTTCTCAGTCTAGGGTTGCTTCCCAGTGCCTGAACCCAGATGTACATCCAGGGTGCGTACCACAAGACTTGAGAGCATGTTTCCTCCCCAACGGTGTCCCTCTGCTGTGTCCGTGGGGAGGGGAGCAGGGTGCGTGGGCACTGAGATGGGGCATATGCCAACACACCTCCTCCTGCTCCGGTCAGCTCTGGAGCGTACCACAGGGCACGGCTGCCCCCCAAGGCACAAACTGCCAAAGAACAAGAGCTCAGTGAGGCTTACGGACCCACACCCAAAGTCAGGTCACCAAACTTTTTCCCAGGACACACCAGGTCACAACTAACCCTCTCTTCCTGGAGAAGTGTCCCATGTGAAAGGTCTCATCCAGCTCCCTCTGAGGAGGTAGATGGTGGGAATGGAGCAGAGCCAAAGAGCCTCACCTTTCCAATTCACATCTTTCTGAGTCTAGCTGTTATTTCACTGAATGTAAAGGAATCTTTATGCTATCCCAGTTCTTAATTTATTCTTGCCAAGTGGGACATCTATTAACCATTACTTAATTTTTAACATGAATATGAAGCCCTTCTTAAACGATTTCTGATGAAGTTACAGCCAGGGCAGATGAACTGTGCAAGCTTCTTTCACATGGTGAAACTTAGGTTGATCTATGCTTAAAATGAGAAATGCCAAGAACCTCTCTGCTCTCCTAGGCCATTTGCATATGCCCACTCTATATTCATTAGTTTGACATTTACTGCTCTTATTCTGTCAGCAGAATGTTGATTTGATTTTTCACTCTTGCTATTACAATGTCACAGGTATAATAGCACTATGTATGGTGCAGTAGATTTACAGATTGAATAAAATAAGATTTCTGAGGAGTAATTACTGGTAGGAAACTAAATTTTAATAACAACTTACAACTGGATAGCAATTAGCTAAATAAAATTATTTTATTCATTATCATGATTTATAGATGAATCATTGGAGAAAAATGCCTAACTACAAGCTTATCTCTCATCTAACGTGTTATGAAGATTAAGATACGGAGAGTGATCGGTTTCTTGAAAAGGGCAGCAAGGGCAAGAAGAAAGCAAAGAGAAAAACAGTAGAAAAGCTGCTGCCTGTTTCAAGTCACAAAGACCTCCTACACTAGAGAAGCTTGCTTTCAAATTTGAGTGTGATAACAAAGGGAAACTGAGCTCATTTTGCCACAATGTGACCAACAAATAATAATTTTTGAAGAGGAAGACAGTACACCTAATAAAAACTTACCCTAAAGGAAAAGTTTTGTGGGATTGAATTAAATATTTCTAAAACTGTGATCAAAAAACCCCCCCACCTAGCTGCCACTGCAGCATGGATGTCTCTAAACAGCCACTTCTCTGTTTGACTGTAAGCTCAAGTCTGCTCCTGAGCCAAAGGACTGCAGAGCTGGAGCCAGCCCATACGAACAGGAGGTCCTCTGCCCAGGTTGCCAATCCAACAAGCACAGACTGAGAACATGGGCTGTGCACCCACCAAACCCAGAGCTCTACTACAGGTCACAGATCCGGTCGCTTCCTTTTAGAGATAGTTGTGACAGTGGTAGTGCCTATGTTTGTTATAAAATGATCAGAGCACTTCCTCAGCACATGGAAAATCTGGCATCCAGGCTCACATCAAGTCCACAACCTCCTTGCTCCCAGAGCGCTCCAGCCAGCAGGCCATTTGGAGTGACAGAAGCAGTGTCTGTCCCTTCTGGTGAAGACCCTTTCCCAGATGAGATTCATCATCCCACCCTACAGAATCAAGCCTCCAGATATTCTGTTTGGCCCACAGATCTCAAGTGTTTTTTTTATAAAAGTACATCACTTCAATAGCAGAAGGGGAAACGATTCCACCACCAAGTCAGAAGACCTTGGAATTAGGTGCTTTATTGAGAGACAGCTGAGGATTTCTCTTAGGGTAAGGATCACTGTCCATAGCAAGTATTATAAACACTTTTTTCTATAAAATGTCCACAATATAATTGCCCTTTCAACAAAAATAGAGCGCACCACTGAGAACTTTGTAAGAAAAGGGCATAGATGTACATCTCTAGGAATGAATGCAAAAAAATAGTAGGCATATCCTAGTTCCAGAAATTAGTTTCAAGTATAACACAGACTACTGTATTACCTAGCTGAAGGAGGCTTTTTTGCTCTCAGCACTCCTGGCCCCTCTTCAGGCACTACAGAAACATCCTATATATCTAACATAGGCATTGGGATTTCATTTTGGGCATCAGGCACCTAAGAAGTTAAGCCCTACATTGGATTTGATACAATTATTTTCAAAGTATGCTGGCACAAATGTGGATGAAGTAATGGATATTATATTACCAGCTTTAATTAACTAAAAGAAAACATATACTGTTCTCTCTGAGGATCAACTAAGATGTAGTGAAAAGTACTAAGTCTGTAGAGCCACTGTGCAGCTAGCACAGGGACAAAAATGTTATTTTACAGTGAATGATTATATTCATTAATATAGCGTACCAGAGAGCAACTTAAACCTTCATTTGCAACCTTTCATTTTTGTTTACTTGAAGACACGTTTCTATTAGCAACAGTAGTAATTCATTTGTTATGATGCATTTTGGCGTTACGGTAAATAAGAATAATTCCCAGTGTTACCAGTAATTTACATATAGATAGTCAACTTCTGTAAGATGAAAACCAAAATCAACCAATATGTATAATTCACTTATGTAAAACCTTTAATTTTATGTTCATCTTGCTGCTTGAATTACTATTTCATATTTTACTTTTCAAAGGCTTCAATGCTATATGTCCACTAGCTCTTCATATAAAGTACCCCCGGATACAAAAGTTTTGATCCATTATGGATTATTCACTTAAAAACTTAGAAAATTAATTTATTCAAAATGATACTGAGATAATCAGCAGCTATTTGTTGCTACACACATTACTCTTCATCTCAGAACATGCCAACAGATGATAAAAAATACCTTTCCTCATATAATTTCATCCTACGTGGATGCATATACTCCATTCAGAAAACTGACTGTCTTAACAGGTCATGTCTTCACAATGTTTCTCAATGTGTTTTTGCAAGGTTATTTTCTAACCCTATAAAATATTGATGTTTCTTATAAGTCTCCTATACGGCAACCGTTTAGATAAATTTATTGCTACGCTTTACTTCTAACTTCTCCTTGCACCCCCAAGGCCCTCTTTTCCAGACCAACCCAAATACACAGTCTGACCTTGCCACTATAAAGGCAGAGCCTATAAGCTGGGAGATTTTCTCTAACATGGCAATTCAATCACTGTGTCTTAGACCTTGATCAGCAGTTGACATTTGACATGAAAAAGTAACCACGCATTTATTTTAAAGATGATCGTTCTTAAGATTATTTATTAATTCAATTTATCCTCAGCAAAACTAGGGTCTCTCCATCCTATATGCTTCATGAAAATGCAGAACAGCTAATTTCCCACTAAAAAAAGGCAGAGTAGGAAGAGAAGTCACTGTAGCAAGGTCTGCAAGGAGGAAGGCAGGCCAGATAAACCCAAAGAGGCAGCCCAGAGAGGAAGCCCAGTTTAGAGAGGGCCGAGACATTATGAGTGTATTCTGTTTAGTACAACATAAATCTGTGCTCTGATTTACAAATATATCCTCAAAATATAAAAGTGAAGGTCCCTCACATCTAAGTGATGGCTGAAACTTCACACAACTTTAATAAGAAAGCACTGATATTTTGCCCATCAATGAAAAACTAAGCAGGTGCTATAAATATGCACTAAGCACAACCTGAAAAATACAACTTGCAGGGAGGGCTTCAGACCAGAGGCACTTATTCAGCCAAGACTTTAATACTGATGTGACATTACTTGCTTCAGGGAGGCCTTATGAAGACTGTTCTGCATCCTAACACTCAGCATTTGGAACTCACAACAGAAATTGGGCAAGCTCTGTTATTTGGATTCGTCCTAGTAAATTTATTCTCAATTCCTAGCTACCTACAGAGTTTAGATGGCAAAAATATTTTCACATAGCATAACTGAAGCTAAGAAAGTACCGGCTACATATCATATATAAATATTTTACATAGTGTGAGCTTGGATTTCACAGGATAAGCCTAGGTAACAGCTCAAAAAATATCAAAATACAATACTGACAACTTGAGAATTGACAGGAACTTTTACAATGTGTGGCCTCTTATTCTTCTGCTCCACTATGACTTTTATGAAGATCTTCAGACTGTTAAGCATAAAAGCTTTTATACCAAAACAAGTTTAAAAATGTTATTCAAAAAGTATTCTGTTGCCACAACAGAACACTATAGCCTTTAAAAAGCTCCCTTTAGAACTGTCCCAGATAATTGAGAGGATGAAAGAACATTGCTTACTTTGTTAAATTATCACATAGAAGAGGCTGTAAATAGATTGACTTTTCTCAATTTCCATGAATTGTCCTAACTAATTAGCTGGTTAAACAGCACAGCAGGTTGCCAAATGCATACCTGGAAGAAAAATAACCTCAATGAGCTCCCCAAACCCCATTTCTCTTCCTCTGCTGTCGTTCCATAAACTGCAAGTCACACAGACATACCTTTTTCCATTTAGACTTCAAACTCTTATCTGCAAGTTACAGTCTGTACAGCCTAAACTGTGGTTTAGTGAACGAAGTAGTAGAAAAGGCTGACTAGTTCTGATAAAACACAGAGAAAGAACAAGCCTTTATTTAAGAAAACGGTCCTGAGACTACTTGGGAAAAACTCCTAGGGGTATCTCTGTCCTCCAACCAACATTTGATAAATATTTCAATCTTTTTTGATTTGTTGTACAGAATTTTACTTCTTGGCTAGTAAAAGCTTTGAAAGAAACTGGAGCACATCAACTCCTTGTGGATAATAAAGGAAACAGCTGTGTCTTTTGCTGGTGCCATACAAATACATCTGCTGGCTGGCTAATTTGAAACCAAGAGGATCCACGAAGCAAACTTGTTCCTGTCAGTGCTTACTAGAAGATGTAGGATTCGTTGTCTCCCTCTCAACCAGAGCACACTTTTTTTTCATTATGGATTTTCTCAGCACATAAGTAGCTCGAGATGATGAGCCAATGATTGATAAAATATGCTATGACTTACATACTTGAGTCTGTGTGGAAACTCTCTGCATCCCTATATCCTGTACACCATGTTAGCAGTCATTAGTAAGCTCTAGTGTATGCTGGCTATAAAAGGTCATAAATAACCAAACTACAAAAAAAGTTTCTCCTCCTACACTTCCTTTGATCTGCCACAACGATGATTCAGCACAAAAAAGTTATACTTTCAGAAGTTCACCTTATTTTAAAGTTATTCTAAAAATTGGCAGTTAAACTTTTAGAGATTGTGCAATACTGTTAAACCAAAATTCTTAAATTGTTTAAGATTTAAACTAGCAAGCAAAAAAATAAAAATCTTTATTTAAAAGATTAATTTTAGTCTTTGCATTACTTTCTGCTATTTTTCTAAAGGAGTAATTAAGTCTCATGAATTAGAAATTATGGACATGTATTGATTTGCAGATGAATATATCCTTTACTTTGAACTTGATACTTGCCTTTACTGACCTAAAGGATATGATGTAGATGTTCAAGAAGTTATATAGTTTAATAAACATGTATTCAGAATCTTAAAATTTAAGTTTTGTAACAGGTGAATGACATTGCTAATTAAAGATTAACAGATCTTTAAAACAGATTAAAGCTGTTTTAACTGATGTTATACACCAAACTCTTTTAGAATGGAAACTGAAATGTAATGAATTTGAAGAAAACTACCATTTTATAATTGATTTGTTATGTAACACAAAGGAGAAAAGATAAGTATTTTGCACTTCAAAAACTGATTTATTAACCTATGGTTATAGGATCTTTATTTAATGAGCTCAATTAATGGTTTCCTGGTCCCTCTATCCTCCAGTGTCTCAGAAATCACTGGTAAAAATTAATTGCACACTTTGTCCATGGATTCAAAGAGGAAAATAAACTTTCCTGGTTTTACAGTGAATTAAACTGAGAAAACTCAGACCAGGACATTTTGTCAAGATCATATTTACCAAAAGCTAGCCTGGCAGTTAAAAAACACTGCGGTGTCAGATTTGTAGTTTGAGACTTCAGTTAACTTGATAATTTGACCCCCTGTAAGGCAAAGTGGCAGTAATCATATACCATGGGCTGTCACTGATAAAATTGTAATTTTGTGAATTTTAAAGGAATGTTCTTACCTAATATTACAGGTTTCAGTCAAAGGTTTTGCTCCATAATAATTCTTTTGTTTCAAGAATTGTTCTGACACTGTTACTGTGTCCTAAACAAGTTCTTCATAGTCTGTTGAAGGTGACAGATTACGTTACAGTTTTTTGCCATACAAGTACCATAAACGAACCCCTCATTATCTATTTAAATAATAGATGTTATCTAAATGCTATCTATTCAACAGATATTATATATCGCAAAAGAAGCAGTAGTTTGTAAGTGAGGGCTGTGTTTAAACTCAGTTGTCTGCATGAAACATCCCCGGGGCAAAACCCTCTACATTTATAACAGCAAGGAAAATACTGAATTTGTACATACATCAGTAGAAGTCAGAAAATTCAGAGATAAATCAAAACCTCCCTCAGTACTCTCCATCATTACTGAAAGTAAAATCTAGAGCTATATAGACTGATAAGACTATGTTCCAGAGGTTTCTACAATACTGGGACAAAAGAAGGGTCCTGTGGCCTTGCACTTAAGCTTTCTAACTTATGTCAGCAATAAAGCAGGATCTTCAGTGTAGGTACTTTGAAGGACAACACCAAATTGAATTTTCTACAAGCTAATTATTCCCTTTGGGAATGAATGGCATTCTGGAAAAACAACTTTTGAGAGGGTTGGTTTGTTAACACATGCATTTGCTGTTTTCTTAACTCCATTGTGTTTTGTATCACATTATGAACCGATTTTTCAATAAAGGGTAATTATTTGTGATTTTTTACTGAAGACGCAGGAAGTGATATTAATAACTGGTACTTAAATTTCCAGTCAACATAGATAATTTAACATCTACAGGTTAATTATCAACCCTCTTGTGTCTCCACGCATAATTAAGTCTTTTTTCTTACAGTCATAAAGAGCTCTCTTGCATCAAAACTGTGATTATATAAAACACTTTTCTAGCACAGCATCACACAACAAAATACTCGTTCACCTTCTCTTCTGTTGAGCCTCTCGTGTCTTTGGCTCTCAGCACTTCAGCTTAGCGCGTATTCTCGGGCTTTTTGTGCTGACAGTCCCAGACTCCAACTTCACCCTCAGCCCAAGCACAGTGCCTCCTGACAGGCTAGATGCGCAGAAGTAGTCAGAGCAGGAAAAGCAAGTAAAGATAGAGGTTGCAAACATATACCAAATAGTTTGTAGAAAAGCTTATCTTTATGAGAGTCAGGGTGAAATTAGATGAGTTCCTTGTGAAGAGGTTCACGATAGATAACACTGGGCAGTGAAAACCCAAACACGACGTTCTTGCACAGCAAGGCACGTACTAGTAGCATGGTAAAGCCGTGCCAGTGTGCTCACCCGCCACAGCAGCATGGGCTAGTGCTCCTCCCAGACAGCTTCAGCCTCCTCCTCAGCTAGGCTGAGCAGTGGGTGTTCTTCCTTTTACTGAGTTATTGCATGTAGCTGCTCAGGGGTTGTACATACACAGAGCTGTGAATCTGAGCAAAAAAATCCATTGGATCTCTTAACTCTGAATGACTATTGAAAAATAAGCAATATCTGGAGTAAAATGGAACAAGACAATGTGGCACAAACTGAGTATCAAATTCACCTCCTTCATTCAGTTAATAGCATAGACTGCAAGGTGTAATATATCCTCAAATATGAATCCTATAGGGACCTAAAGATGGCTATATGTACACTACAGCTTGTACCTTAAGTACCATGTATGATTGACCAATGGGATAAAGTAAGTGAAGCTTGAAATTAAGGAATGTGCACATAAGAGCGTAACTCATGATAGAAGCAAGGAAACAAATGTATGCTGAACTAAAAAGAGACCAGACACTAAAAGATGAACACGGCTGAAAAACAGGACCATACAGTGAAACTGGAATGGCAAAATTAATGATATAAAAGGTATGAAGATCAATGCAGATTATCAGGAACCTGGAGATTTAGAGGTGAGAGAAGAACTAAAATAACATTGCAGCCCTTCCCAAAGTGGAGACTGCAAGCTTGCCAGGGAACTCTCCTACATTTACTCAGGACTATTGAATACTTTTAGGTATTGGGCATCAAACAAACCTACCAGAAGCTGAGATGAGATCTCATCATCACATCAAACATGTTCAAGTTTGACACCATTATTATAGTCCCTTCCACCTGCCACAAAACCTAGGCAACAACAGAACTCGCTGTATATTGAAATTTTGTTTTATTCAATATTTCTGTTAGGCTTGACTGAGAGAGGAAGGCTTATGAAATTGTCCTCTCTAGACCATCTGGCGTGGAGTACTCCTACATAGTGCAAAGGTCCATGCTGTGAAGGTCTGGTGAGGCAGAACTCCAATATTGAGACAACTTGGGTCTGGAAAATTTTGTAATGGATTTATTGCTCTACTTACTGGCTAGTCATCCAAAGGGTATTGTGCATGTGTGTATTTATGTATGTGTGTATATCTATGTGCGTACAGAAGTTAATATATATACAACACACCCTCATACTTAAAAGGCAGGCAAAGAACATTGTTCTGCTTCAGTAAACTATTTAAACATACGCTTAATTCCCTCATTAGTAAGCAAAGTATATAAGCACATATTTAATCATGTGTCAGTCTCATTGAAATCAATAAGCCTAAGTGGAGCTCAAGTAGTCTGATGAAACAGAGCCCCAATTAGGCAACAACAAGGGAAGAGAGGAGAATTAATACGGCTGTATCTGAGACAACTTCTGTTTGTTTGATATTTTCTTTGAGGATCTTATTTCAAAGGCATAAATAAATGTAAAAACATTTGTATGAGACCATAACTATGAGGTTCTCTCTGCATTAACACAGCAAAAACCAACTCAGCAGCTGTTTCTGATCCAAGAAGCACTTCTGGTATCTAGACTGTCTGTAACAGAGGTATTGATGGGAGATGGGGAAAGAGGGTGACCTCCAGTTTAGTGACACACTCTGAGCTTTGATCCTAGATCAATGCATTTTTAGGAGGCAACTTTGCAAAAAGTTTTTTTCTGTTTTTGCCATTTTAGGGGTTTTATTTTTATAGTTTTTAATAATTCCTGCTTTCTCTGTTATCTTTTTTGCATGTCAGTTAAATCTAGAAAATCTTCCTTTTGTAGTTTAAACTGTTATTCACATTTTTCATTCAACCTGTGGTATAACATTCCTATACATAGTTTAACTGCCAGTTAGATTATTTTTAAAATTAACTCACATAAAATACTATATTAAAAATGTGAACTTAATCATGTATGTGAATCCTAACAACACGATTATAATAAAGATAGTCTTAAATATTTTTTGAACATTTGAGAATACTGGATATACAAATAGGAAGATGAAAAGGAAATTATAAAAGCAAAGAAGCCTATATGTCACTTTGCCACTCAGGCAGGAGTGACCATCAAATGACATAACTTTGCCCAGATAGTGCTAACTGTCAGGATGAGATAACCATGACTGGGAAAATGATTTTTGTATTTCTCCTAGGAAAGCTTTGATGTAGAGAAATAACCTCTAACCAAGGTAATAACACTACTATCGTCACATTCCTGAAAACATTTCACAATTAGATACATTTGAAGTCAGCTTGCATGTGCTGAAATGAAATAGCCTCAGATAAAGAATTTCAGATTAACTACTTTTTTATTTGGTTTTATAAACTACAGCCTGCTCTTCTCTCAGCAGTCTTAGTGATATTTCACTGGTAGGTGATTAGTTCACAGTCAAACAGCCTTTAGATTTTTGAAGTAAATTAATTTGTATATGTCACAAGTGCAGATTTAGACAAAATTCTTTTAATAATGAGACTACATTTCATCAACAATTAACTCTAGACATTATGTGACCCAACCACACCATTTCAGATAAGGAAAAACAAAAGCTCATTATTGCCACAAATATTTTATAATAATAGTCCTGAAATTTCTAAATTGCTCTCCACTTAATTCATAACTTCAACCATCCCTCTGGATCTGCACTTTCAGTTTTTTTCCAGATTTTGCTGGTTTTCTTTACTTTGGTATCTTGAAAAACTGCACCATCTTTTCTGTCACTCCACCCACATCTGCCAGATCTCAACATACTATGTTTAAACTTACCTTTTTTAAAACCTTGACTCTAAAAACCTTTTTCTCTCTATTCAAAACAATGCCATTGAAACAATTTTTGTAGATCCTCTACACTCCTTCATTTAATCCATGTGCTGGTTGTCCTTTTACCCCTGCAAGTCTTCTTGTTGCCCATTAAGTCCTTTCATCATTTAATCCATGCAAATAGTAATTGAGTATCCCATTGTGATGTTAATCTCTGACATCCCCATGTCAGCATCCTTCATCTTCATTGACCACCCATCAGCTTTGCCCTTTGGCTTCTCTCATAGGAGAAACTTTATGATTGTTCTCCTGATATTTTTCTCTGCCTGAGAAAAGGTCCCTTAAAAACATCCTTGACAGTTTCTTATACTTAGTTCACCTACACACACTGTAGAGATGAAACCCAGTCATTTACTACTTAACAAGAAGCTGGGGTTGTTATATTGATCTCCTGTGGGAATGCAAGGAACAGCTTGGAGCACAACCATGAAAAATGCTAGGTGAAAACTGTAACTCGTTTTCTTCCCCCAGGGATTCTGTGTCCACTTATGAAGACATAGCTCTGATGCACCTTTAAAGGTTAGAAATCTAGTGCTAACACACTCGTCATGCTGCCCCAAAGCTAAGGGTGAACTGGTGGCCTTTAAACTGGAGCACTTTGATCTTATGTTGTAAGCAACAACATCATAGAACAGCCCAGGTTGCATCTTAGGAAGGAGAGCAGAGCACCAGCAGGAAGGCGGGAGAGCAATTTTAGTGCAACAGAAGAAAATAATTGGAGGAAGAACAAAGCTGTTAATCTTCATTAGCTTACTTTTCATCAATTTGTACTTCTGATTTTCTACGTGAATGAGTCTAATTATATAAGATATCAGTTTGTATTTTTCATAAATCAGAGTCTTCAGCATACTAAGTAGACAGTCGACGGCATGCTCTCCTGCATAATCAACACTTTCTCAAACCGTACTTCTGGGCATAATATTTTCCCCACTCTAGATTCATCCTATTGATAAAATCTGACATATCTAGGAAACTGTGGGTGTTCCCTAAAATACACTAATATTCCTTACATGACCAACTGGTAGTCAGTGTTTGTAGGGAAATAAACTACAGTATATGGGATTGATGTTATGGAGAATGCAACTGATAAAATTATAGCATTTGCAATGTAATATAGCAAGGATATTCAGTATGATACTATAAATATACATTTAATCTTATAAACATGATTAATGAGGATTTCTAGCCAGACATTTGGCTGCTCCCAATATTTGTAGGAGTGGTACCACATTGTTCATACACTAAAAAAAATTGTCATCCTGCATAGCCTGAAATCTGTGGGGGTCTGAATTTGCAACAGCCTTACACAAGCAGCCCTCACGCTTAATAAACGGCCAGGGAGCACAAGAAGAAAACCTGCATTCTGTGTTGTATACAAGCAGTACTGGAGGATTCTATCATGAGGACACAGGCCTTTACAGTTTTCATAGAATAAAACTTAATTTTCTTTTTTACAAAAAGAATAGAAATACTATTCCACCTGCCATTTGAACAGAACTATCACTTTGATGTCTACTTTGCCCCAAAAAGGCATAAATACAACTGTAGATGCCACAGTGTCTGAAGAGACACATTAACATTCATTAGTGGGAAACACTGAAGAAAGACTACTTTAATGTCTATCTCCTCTCATTGTTATTCAGCTCAGTACATGGTTACCTTGCAAAGCAGGCTTTAAGTTCCTTTTTACAATGTTCAATTGGAATTTAGATTTGAAATAAAATTAGATACAGAAAAATTTGCACAGAATAAATATTTTATCTGGTATACTAAAACTTAATTCTTGCTTCTGATTCTTCTGTGCTATACTGAAGATTTATGCTGAAATACCAGTATTAACTGATGGCACCAGAATACTGAGAAGCATAAGTAGAAAAATAAAGTGTGCCTGCAATGGATCTGATCTGATGCTGAATAGACACAAAGATCCAGAAGAGGACCCAAAAAATATATATAGCTAATTCAAACAGGGAGAAATAAGAAAGATCTGTAGTCACAGGCTACCATCAATTAAGGAAAAGATATATAGATTATCTTATGAGCCTTTGGGTTTTTTTCCCTTGTTTTCCTACAAGACTCCCTTATTAGGGAAATTTGCACTGCTCAGTGCAAAAATGAAGCCAGTTAACAAATTCTCCCTCTTCATTTGGTCCCTCTATATGTGGATATCAGCAGTATCCATCAAATAAAGCACCCCTCAAACTCTGCACAGGAATTACTTGTTTAAAAGCAATTCTACCATTTCTCTATTTTAAGAGGCTCAATGAACCTTAGAAAGAAGTTACAAGAGATGGCTGAGCTTATCCAAGAGCTCGTTACTGCCTGAGTGGGAGGCTTCCCTCCTGCCTCTCTTGCCAGAGCCCCTCGTGCACCACGGCCACGCTCCTGCGCTCGCTGGGGCTCGCTGCAAGCGGCAGCAACCACCGGCCGGGAGCCAGCCTGGCCCGAAGGAAGAGCCTGCCTCCGTGTGTGGCTGTCTGGGGGAAGGCGACGGCTCGCAACTGGGTCAGTCATTCAACTGTTTCAGTGCAGGATAAGCATAGCCTAGAGCTCCCCTTCTCCCAACAGACTGAGTGGTTAGATCAGCTCACACCACCTCACGCAGCTCTAAAGCAGACATTTCTAAGTGGTATTCATTCTCAGGTTTTTTACTCCAAGGTGCTTGCTCTCTCAACTTTGCAAAGCGTTAACTATTGCTAATGAAATGCCTCAGATACCCTCCTCCCAAAGCGCTGTAGATGCACACCTCCATCACACGCAGCCTGTCCCAGCATTAACACACACCTATGTCCTTCTGCTACCAGGGAAAGTCAGTGATAACCTGATACCGTGGATCTGCTCTCCATTACAGTTGTTCTGCTGCAGTTTTGCTGTGGCACGCACAGAAAACATAATTTAATCTTTTAGAAAGTAGCACTGTAATAAGCCATCACTTCTTCCACCTTGGAGTGAAGAAAGGGGAAAAGAAACTAGACCCTAAACCCATTGCCTTTGAGTTCCACCAGTTGAAGCAAAGGATATTGTAATTTTTCAAGAACAAACTCCATTCTGTGTGTTTTATCTCTACTTTTGTGTTCAGAAACAGGGGAATAGCACAAAAACCACAGTGGTGCCTAAAAGAAGGACGCAGCACGTTGCGAGCATTAGGACAAGAATCTCACCCTGCAGCTTCAACTCAGAGAGATTTTTAACACTAATGTTAGTCCACTGATTGAACAACCACTTTAAATTGTTCATTCTTGTTACATTCAGTAAAGGCTCATATTAAAAATAAAAAGGGCTATGCATAAAAAGGTTTAATTAAGTGCCTTAATAAAAGTAGTATTTATTCTTCACGGGTATATATTTTACAAGAATGGTACAGTGCTAGAAAAGGTTCCAAGTTTAAAAAGGCTACATTGCTTTATTTGGCTTCATTTACACATCTTTCTGTGAACATTATCACCAAAGGGTGCTTTTCTTTCTAATGTAAGATTTCAACTTTTTCAATTAAAAGAAAACAAAAGTCCTATTTCCCTGTGTTAGCTGTATTTTCAGCGATAAAGGAATTACTAATGTGAATGGCAATAGACCCAGCATTATTATTTAAACAACCAACAGCTGTATCAAAGAGGAAATGTACCTAGAAAAACTAGGCACAGTTACTAGAGGATATATTTTTGTCATGTAACCATCAGTTTCTGTTTCTATTATCACTACAAAAGTCATTAGAAAATATTTGAGGGGTAAAGCATAACAAATTAAACTAGATTTGCTATTTGCATTTTAATTAAATTGGGTTCCAGAGTGTGATCATTTCCTGAGCTGCCCAACTGAAGGAAGGGATGTCCAGCACATCACTACCACCACCCAGCTCCCAAAGCACAGCAGCTGACTCTAGTCATGACTAACAGAGACTGGGCTGGCGGCTGCCTTTCCTGTTCCTAGCCACAGGTTGCTTCAGAACCACAAATGTCTTTTTTCAATGCATGTACAGTTACTTTTCAGGTTGCTGTACATGTCTTCCTTCCCTGTTCCCAGGGCTAACAGCCCTGTTAGAGCAGGCTTGCATGCTGAACTGTGAAATTCCCAGAAGAGTTACTTACTGTGGAGCTAATTGCAGCAACAACAAAATCAGGAAAACAATGTTTTATGCATAATCCATATGTAGCACATCTAAAATTAATCCAGTAACAAAAAGTACAGATGGAAAGAGTCCAACTGTTGCTATTCTGATGCTGACACAGCTTTCAGAGGAACATCAGGTTTTATTTAAAATAGTCCTGGCTCTTTTGATTGGAAAGCACTTTCAGGCACAAGTTGACCCTGCTGCAATGTGATTAAAGTGGTTAAACCATGGCATTTCAGTGCAGAAGACGTTGCTGGCTTCCATCTGATGAAGGTACTACTGAGACTGCTACAGCTTTGATTTTGAAAGTAGAGGAGCACTTCTGTTCCAGTTCATCAATTTTTCCAGTATGGATAAAACAGTAGGGAAATTTGAGCTATATCAAACACAAGTTCTGTCCTACTCTGTTCAGCCAGCCTTACTAACCTCTGCTTTGGGAGTTAAAAGCTGTGAGTAATTGGGAAAGCCAGTGACAGGGAATTACGTGGCTGTCCCTCTGTGTCAGATCCATTTAAGACGTAATATGTTGAGCATTTGTCAAGTACTCACATCAAGCTTTGACACAATGCTCAGAGCATACATTTGTTTTGTATATTAGAGCTATACTGCAAAGCTAGGATGGAAGATGCAAAGAAATACAACTGGAAAAACCTGAATAACTAATTATACTCCAGGAAAAGAAAAGCAAAAACAGAGAGAATGACTCGCGGGAGAAAGTTACAAAGGCAAGAGTAATTAACTTTGCACTTACTGCTTACTCCATATGAGGGAAAAGTAGAGAATATACATAAAAGAAAAACAATCACACACTTTACAACATTCAAACACAAAGATTCCCTTTAACACCTTTTTCCTAGCAGCTCCTTCTGAAACCAGGACCAAATATTCTGATGCCCCAAGTTCATCTCAGCACAGCAGAGGACAGAGAGCAAACCACGTACTTCTGTCTAACACGCTTCCAGACTAGGTTAGTGCCGACCAGCAGCCTCTCCATTACCTACCAACCACAGGACCACAAACAAGCTCTGCTCTGCACATCCCCCTGGCTACTTTTCATGAACTAAATGCAAGGAGAACACACAATATGCAATAAGCCTGAACAGGAGAAGAGCTGTCTTCTGCTCTTCTCCATGATTCCGTAAGATCATTTCAGCTTCTTCAAACAGTTGAATTCAGAAACATTGCTGTTGTATCTCCTGAGTAAGTAAGTAGCTGGGTACCTTATTCTTATCCTGGGATGCCAAGTCTTTACACAGGCTATGTTTCCACATGTGTGATGATGGAAGAAAGATGTGTCTGGGCATGTATCTAAGGATTTGTCAGCTACATGGGCCATAAAAAAAACCCTGAAATGGGAGGAAAGTAAAATACAACTCCTACGAGGCGTTACCTCAGCACACTTACAGAATCAGAGGAGCCTTTTGCTGGTACAATAAGAAGCACTTATGAAACAAAAATAGATGCAAAAATACACCACAAAGATATTTTTGAGCAGCATTACCCAGAAATAGCTCTCCACTTACCGGAGGTCCCTGCATGCTACATAACGAGCCACAGCAAAGGAGCTGCAGTTGATTGCTCTTTCACTTTCATAGCACAGGGGAGTACGAAACCCGGCCATGTAAGGAAGGCTGCCATCAGCTCTGGTATTGCTGTCTGTTTAACCAGGAAATGCTGAACCTGAGAGGAGCCAAGCCATTTGAACTCCACTTCATCTCCCCCATACTTGTGGAATTTAGATGCAACCTTATCACTCAAGCAAGCATAGTCCTTCTGAACAGTTGTAATTCTAAATCCCATCTCTATTTGCATACATATCACTAGACTGAATGAATAATTTGTTAACAATAGCAATCAAAGTTAATATGAAAAGGATGTGATTGAATAATTTGTTTTCCTTTTGTACTTCCTTATTATGATGAGTACTCATGTATAATATATGGTCTGCTATATGGCCCATAGGTATTGTACACGCCTACAGTGAGCCGCATAGAGGTTGAACATGCTTTTTACATGCAGCAGACTGCTTGTCTTAGAGAACTTGTGTCTTTGCAGAGAAACCAACTTCAAAATTACTCAAATTTACAAGATTCACAATGACCTACATTGTTATGTTAGAGATACTCCAGCAGTAAGCAGCTAAATTCTTTTTTTTTTGTGCTCAGCAAAAGAAAATTATAGTAAAATGATCTATTTTACTCTATTATCTGGGAATTATTCCAAGTGAATAAATGTTGAGGATCTTCATTAATTTATCATTCTGCAATTAGTATGATTTTGTAAAGATTTCTAAGCTATCCCTAAAGTGGTTTGCCCAGGTAATAGTACTTTGGTTTATCCTGAGGCTAAAGTGGAAATAACACACATTATCAAGATAAAATATTAATGGAACAAAATGGGAGCTAGAAACTTCAGAAACATCTGGACAAAAAGTAAAAGACTATTTAAGAAACTGTCTTCCTACTTCTGCACACATGCTCATCGTCTTTTTGCCTCCAAACACAGACTATGGAAGGCATCCTATTAAAAGATCCTGTTTTTAAATGGTTGCAAAAAAGTTTATCAAGGAAGCTTCTTTGGATAAAAACTTCTTCAATTTTAGCAAATAAAGCAGAAATCAGGTACTCTGTTCAAAATGTGTGACCACTTCTTAGGTCAACATTTAACAGCTGCGTGTCTTTAACAGAGAAAGTCTAGCAATGCTACAACTCTAACCTAAAATCACAACATCTCAAAATGCTTTTAAAGGCCTCTTACCTGTACAGCAAAATAAGAGCAATGCCTATGAATGAGTATCAGCCCTCAAAACACACAAATTCCCATGCAAAACAATTAAAGAAGCTTTTCATCTATATCCTGATCTGCGGTATCTTAGCAGCTGGCATTGAAAGTAACTTACTTTCAAGATAAATGCTTTCAGAAATAATCAACAAGGAATCTGCAATAAAATAACTGCCTTGTCCACGAAACTGCAAAATAAAGTCATGAGAAAAAAAAATACTGTGTTCAGATATCAGAAGCACCTTTCTTTACTGTTATTGTAATTTATCATAAGAGTATTTCCAGCTTAAGCCTGTCTCCATAGAAGACAAGCATCATAAATATTCTTGAGAACAATTTAAATTGCCTTAATACTAAACTACATGCAGTATGTAAATAGAGTTTTAACTTGTTCATCTTAATCCATTTAACTGTTTTCCAGTTATGGAAATGTAGATATGCTTTGTTGCCTACCAGAAAATGATGGCAAGCATGAGCACGGCTCTGAAGCTCACCAGATAGGGCACTTTTCTAGAAAAGAGCAGCACTAGTTTATGGTTTCTGTTCCAGGAATGTTTCATTTAATTTCTAAAAAAAGTACTCAAAGAAGCAGCTGTAACCATGGACTCTTCTCTCCAAGGTAAATGCCCTAACTGCTAGTCTATAATGTTCTGATCTGACTTAACTGCCCTTTCAGTCTATTGAGTCATTTTCTGCACAAGAGAACAGGTGAAAGTGGAGAAGGGAGGTGCTCCCACCCTTACTATGGTATGTGACCTGGTACCTTAGCACAGTCTTCTTGTAGTTTGGAAGAAGGGAGTTTAACTCTCTTGGACTTATTTAAAAATTGAACTTCTCTTTCCTGCATCTAAGCTGTCTAAATATCCCATTAATGGATTTTGCAATAAGGAGGCAAGAAGGGAGAAGCTGTTGCCACAATAATATCTTGAGAGAAGCCCAGTTCTGTCAGTGAACATTAAGACATTTTCTGTGAATGGCACATAGAGAGATTTGCAGTAGCTGAAAATCACACTGTCCACTTAAAACATTTCAAAAAAAATCAAGTAAAAATGTTAATGACTTCATGGCAATTTGATTTGGGAAGGGGGAGGAGGGAAGAGTTAGACGAGACGTGGCTGGAATTGCTGTCGATGAATCAAAACACTATGCTAGAAAAGTTTCACAGAGAAGCTCAAAAGCATTAAATTGGCACTCAGAGGCACTCACTGACATCTCTGGGTCAGCTTTCCATGAAATGCAATGTCCTTTGCAATATACTAAACTGTCAAATAAAAGGCAAACTATCAGTTTTCCCTAACATTTAGAACTCCTCTTTCTAAATTATAAAGTAAATAAATGTGATTAAGCTGCATTTGAGAGACAGCACAGAGACACAGGATGCTTTAATAATCCTTGCTAACATGAGCTCTGCTAAGTGGAAAGCCTTATTACTCAGAGCTCAAAGATGAGGTATTATTTTTCTCATTTCATCAGCCATACCGATTATTTCTGTCGATCCTGCAGTCCTCAGGAGGGACTGGTGGATCTGGCCCTGACATTTTCTCATTTCTTTTGTATGGCTTTATTGTTCAAGCTCATTTGCAATCAGGAGTCAGAGACAGTAATCAAGTGAATGAGCTCAGTCAGAGCACAATGCTACTTGCGATTTTATTCCCACAGAGATTGCAGCTAACACCGATAATCAGATGTTCTTGTGGGCAGAAGCAAAAGAGGAAACCATGAATTTATGTAAGAAATGGCAAAAATGTTATTTTAAGCTGAGCTTAAAGAACTATTTACAGGAATAGGCTCAAGCAATTATTTCACATGGGAGACAACTGCAGAAATGCTAATCTGTAACTATTACACTTCTTCAACATCCAAGTCTTTCAAAACAAGCCTAAATCACATAATTCCCTCTGTTTGTACCATTTTTGACTGCATTGGAAATTCACCCAAACTCTTAGAAGTTCTATCAGTTTTCTCACTCTCCCTTTGGCTACCAGAGAGCCTCCAGCTAACGCAGGTTAATAAGTGATCTTTGCTTTTGCACCTTGAGTTGGCAGCCTACACAGTTTAGCATCCATAAGATCAGAAAACAGGAATATCTTTATGCCCAAGTCAGTCAAGGAAATGAATGGATCTCTTCCAGAAGCAGACAGCTTAGCCTGTTCCAAATTCCAGGTTCACTGTTTTATAAGAGTAGCTCATGAGACCATGCCAATTCAGAATATGATTTGGAGTTTGTTTGCATCTCTTGACTGCCTATAATTTTGGAGGCCTGGAACAAGATTAGTGGCTTTCAGTCTCAGAATACACAATGTTTTATTGTCTTTATTCTGTGTTTGGGGGGAGGAAGGGGGAGAAGTTACAAACCCAAGCTTTGCTTCCTGTAAATTATAGAAATGTTGCATTGAAAGTATTTGTATTGCTTCCAAAAGTACAAGTTTTGTCAATCCCAAGTCCTGAGAGAAACTCATGTTGACAACCTGTAAGGAAAAGAGAAGAAAGGAAAGATACATGTTTCTTTTTCAGGCTGGTAACAGACTGGGCATTGAGACTTCATGACTCATGGCTGAAACCACAGTAAATCATCAGGCTGAAATCTTGCTCTCATGTGAAAGACTGGACCAGAGAAAACTCCTTTCGCCTAATGGAAAGATCAATATAGAGCAGCTTCAGATGAACGAGCAGAATAAAGTCTTGCTATGGCCCTGAGACATGTCACATGGTTGAGTTGGACATTATACCCACTTGTTAGGAAGGAACAGACACACATTCATAGACACAAAACCCCAACCAACCAAATCCAAACTGCCCCAAACCCAGAGAGCAGCTCTGGCTTTATCCAGATTGCAAACCCTTCAAAGGCCTGCGAATCGGCAAGAGCCTCAACATAGCTCTTGGGAATCAGCCAGAACACGTTGGGCAATCTGAACGCCTGACTGTGACAGCCCTACATCCACAGGGAGTCCAGCTCTTGGAAAAAAGATTACAAAAAAACCCCCAGGGGTTACTGAGTGTTATCTTGGGTATATAATTCTCTAGTCTTTTAATCTTACATAAAAACATACCTTGACTAATTAAATCGCACAATGAAGAATTGGATACAAGAGAACGTTTAAAAGTTATTATGAGATGATTTTTAAAAAACATTGAAGTGCTGAAAAAATCTTATCCTGATTTAGATTTATGAAAGAGTATAATAGTTGCATAATTCCTTTCAAGAATTTGAAGCTCTTAATTGAACAAATATATAGTGACTATTTTTCCTTCCTGTTATTTTGTTTATAGTGTACTATATCTATGCCCTAAGTTGTTATAAATAAATGGTGTCTTTTCAACTCCTATTTGTGAGACCTCTTTTATTCCCACATGAAGTTGCTACTGTTCTTTAGTATTTTTCCTTCCTGTTCTTATCATCTTAAGATAATAACATGGTTATAGCTTTTAAAAAGTTGTTTATGATTCATTTCTTTTAAATAGCTCAACTGATAATTACCTTTTTTTTTTTTAAAGCATTATGGCACAGGTTGTATTCTTCATTTTACTGTTAGCTATGTGGCTAGTCCTGGTGAAATAGTTGAGGCTGATAGCCAGAGATTTGCATTCTCCAGCAATGGCACACAGTAGCAGCAGGAGCAAGCTTCTGCTTGTTCACAAACTGATGACTGTGGGAAACCTTGGACAGGGTGAGAAGACAGCTCTGGTTTCACAGGCACGTCAATACTGGCTTTTTCAGGCAAAGAGTAACCTCATAAACCCAGAAAAATGGGATTCTTCTCACTCCTGAATTAAGATGAACACCTGTTGTATGTGATTATTTTAACATAGGATGCAATGTAAATATCCACAGCTTTAATTCAGTTCTCCAAATTAGAAATTGAACTTAGGGACCTAGTCTGCATGTTACCTGATGCCAAATGTTCTGGATTTTCTCATCAATATGCATAATTACCTCTGTTTTTGTCTTTGGGATTTCCTTCAGATCAATTTTGTGGGTTTTGCAGGTTTGTTGTTTGTTTGTTTGTTTAATTTATAAAATGTTTTGCTTTCACCCCAGCACCAGCTAAGCACCATATGACTGGTTGCTCACCCCTCCCCACCCCATTGGGATGGGGAAGAGAAGCAGAAGAAAAAGGCAAAACTCGTGGGCTGGGATAAGGACAGTTTACTGTGACAGAAAAGGAAGAGGAGAAGAACCACAGTACTCACAGAAGAATATACAAAGCTGGTGATACATGATGCAATTTGCTCACTGCCCAGAACCCAGTGCCCAGCCTGTCCCCAAGCAGCAACACCTCCTCCATGGCCAGCTTCCCCCTTATATGCTGAGCATGAGGCATGGTATGGACTATCCCCGCCTTGGCTGGTTCGAATTGGCTGTCCTGGCTGTGTCCCCTCCCAGCTTCTTGTGAAAATTAACTCTATTCCAGCTGAAAACCATGACAAAACACCCCCCAAACCACCACATCATTTGGGAAAAGAAACTCAAACCCCTAAGCACAGCAAGCAACCTGCAGTCCTCTAATGCTTTTATTTAACAATGGCAAATTAAATAGGGGTGGTATGATTTGTGCTGGTGCTACTTTAAATGTATACAACACAAGAGTTGCTTAGCAAGCCAGATTTCAGACTTTGAAAAAAAAAAAAAAAAAACAACAATACATTCACGTATAGAAAACATGACTATAGAGGTCTTAGATGGAGCCTTCCCTTCCATAGCCATGATACTAAATATTTAGTGTTTCCAACTGCACATATGTTTATGTGCATCTTGTTTATGCAGTGCAGAAGTCTTTTCTGCACTTCCCATGCACTGAGTCAATACCTTCTCTTTTTCCTTTTTTCAGTCCTGCAAGCTTTGGGGATGAGGATCAAACTCTAGTCTTTACTAATCAGCCATAGACTTGCATACTTTAAACTCTCCTCACTATTAGAGACAGCCATTGCTCATTTAGGCTGGGTATAAAAGAGAAGACACTTCCAAAATAAACAGTAAATGTGACATCTGACCCATGCATCTTACAAAGCAAGCAGGATAGGATTAACACAAAACAAGAAATAGGAAATTCAGACTAAGCATTCTTAGAGAAGGATTCAAAACATTCTCCTCAGATATTCCTGTAATAAAAAAGCCCATCTGTTCTGTACAAAGCTAATGAAGTCACTTAGCATAATGTATCTTTACTGTCCTCCTCATTGCCCAGGAAGTCCTTCTCAGCTGATAAAAAGACACCTATAATGTAATGTTGACTTCCATTCTTACTTGAGTTAATAAATTACCTTAGTGGATAAATGCTTTTAATTTAAGATCTTAAATATTTCATAAATTTTATTATTTTAAAGATTAACAAAGAAGGGAAGTTAAAATTGATTTATCATGAGATCCAGGTCATTTTAAAATCAGATACATTAACAAGGATAATAGTTTCTTTTTTAGTCTAGATGAAGGAATTTATGAGCACTAGGAAATTTTGCAGATTGCCTGTGGGTAGAGCTTGGCATCTGTGTAATTATGTGGGATCTCTGTAGGCATTTAAAGGCCAATTGGCTGCTTTTAATCATCTCTTTAAAACTGGTAACAACTAGGATATAAAGATTTTTTGTGGCCAAATTGAAGAACTGTATTTCAGTGTTGCCAATTCTGGCCCAGCAATTCATGAGCCTTGAAAGTTCATCCCTGGATATATTTTATAGATATATATTAAGAATTAATCACAAAATTGGTGTTGGAAAAGACTAATTAATTAATTTTAAAAGAAATTAAAACATTCTAGATCATTGGAGCAAAATTTGAATCGGTGAATGCTTTAATTCTAGGAAGTAACTGACAAAGCTTGCCTGGTTAAAGGGATCAGATCCAGGAAAAGCAGGTTTTCTTGGCCTGTTCTTCATGTATGCCCTCCAGTATTAGCACTCTGGCTACCTATCAGAAGGGAATTACGGTGCACACTGCTGTCAATCTGCTCATAATTAGACTTCTCCGCACTAACACATGCGCCAAATCATTCCCAGTATCCAATTTTACTGCCTATTGTATTTTAAAAGACATAAGAAGAAGTTTCCTGCCTTCGTCCATAGCATTCATATTATATATAATAGAGATATATTACCCTGTCACCTCTTTAGATTACAATAAGCCCTTGTAGATTGGTTCAGTTCTTCTCAGTTTCTATATTGCAATTGAGCTGTGTATTTTCACATGATTGCTAATGATAATTTTGGTTACATACATTAATTAAAAGATATTATAGCATGGCTCAAACAGATTTTCAGTAAAAGCTACGTTGAACACATGGTTCAGTGTGCTAATGAGTGGAGATGCTGACTTTCTCACATAAAGAAGTGTGCTGATGGAGACCGCTGCTGACTGCTTCTAGCTCACCTTCTCGCTTTTCCTTACCATGAACCGTACCACTTAGCATTGCATAGCACAAAGGCACCAAAAAGGGCAGAGCTTAGCTGCGAACAAGCATGTTACACTCAGATCTTCTGCATGCACTCATAAAGTTCTCTTGCTTTTGACCACTACCACCAGGCAACTGGATGCAGCGGAGCAGCTGCCAATACACAGAGCCTCCTGAGCGAGCCAGTCTGTTTAAAGCACAAACCCAGCACACCTATGCATATTGCATAATGCTGAAGGGAAGGAGGAAACAAAAAAATAAATTGAGGACATTAAGGGTATCGTAGATTGATCTTTCCTACAGTTTTCTGTGTTGTCTATTACGAGCTGTATCAACTCATGTCTTTCATGCATTATAAATCTGATGAATCCAGAACAACTTCCACCAAAATGTCAGCAGCACGAACTATTATGGAAGAGATTTTTCTTCACAGAAAATCGCAAATGCCTGTATTACTTTTGATTAGAGCATAAAATTTAGAGCTCAGCATTTGAGGAATTAAGGGACTATACTACTCTTCACTGTAAGAAGAAAAAATAAACAAACTAGTTACTAATACTGCTAGGAAAGTATAATTTATTTCATGGTAATTTATAGAAGGAACGAAGATATACTTGTCTTTATGCAAAAACTGCTTTACTTTTATTGAACAACTGGGGGTTTAGCTACTCCTAGAGAGCTATTTCTATTAGTCATTGAATCACAGAATTACAGAACAGCAGGCACCACTAGGAAATCATTGTGTGAATCTACTTGCCTTGTTCCTGACAGATTTTTGTATATCTTGTTCTTCAAATCCTCTGATTATGCACATTCTCTAACTTTTCTAGGCAAGCTATCCCTGTGCTTAACTGTCCCCAGAGCCACAGAAGCAGCAGGTTACATTAAGGTTGTCATTTCTGCCTGGTTCCTTTGATCAGTTGTATGACAAGGTGATGATCACTACAAAGAATCTAATCTCACCTATTCAGTTAATCAGTTCCCTTCACTCCTAAGGAACCAAACAACACCCATCTCAAATACTGTTACAGATGGTAATTTGGAAAAACAAACGAACTGCAAACAAGCTGGGTTTTATAAGCATGTTCAAGTTGCTAACTAATAGCGTAGTTATCTGTCAGGTATTTACAGAACTCAATAACATAAATCAAGGAAATGTATAATTAAATGGAACTCCAAAGTGAAAGCATTCACTCGAGCTCAGAAGCAAGCATGCATCGATTATAGACAATCTCAGCAGCTCGTTCAGGTTTATTCCTTCAGCAGTGATATTAAAATTGCAGATCTTTTCAAGGAACAGAATTGGTGATTACATTTGCACACTGTTCAGTTACAGATACAATTGCATCTTCTATTTCACCATATTTTTTCCTATCAACCTCTCTATATCATGTTCTCAATTCCTATTAGGAGTACTTGGTCAAAATATTGTTCAATAGAAAAACAATATTTAAAGCATTGTTTAAAAAATAATGAAAGATGTCTAGAGATTAAAATCCTAGATTGTACTTTGCTTTATGATCTTGTTCTTAATATAACCTACTTTCCTGCACAGAAACCTTCGATCTGGACAAAAATTGTATGAGAACCTTAATTACGAGCTTTGAGAATACAGCTGAAATAATTACATGGAAATAGGTTTGAATAAAAAAAATCAAAATATCCAAAAATTTAAACCTGAATTCTTGTTTCTGTGGTATTCAAAAATATGATTGTTTATGAATACAAGGTTGATAACATTAATTTTATTATAATTAAGCACAAAAGCAGCACAATATTTCTTTATGGAGTTTCTGTGTGTCTTTACAGAGTTTGTGGCATTAAATGAGGGTAATTATATTTACTTCCTTTGTGAAGTGATTTGTCATATACTGATGAAGCTGTTGTATGGAAGAGGTAAGTATATTATTACTAAATCATACAGCTCAGTACATTAGTAATGCAATTATCTCTTCATAAGCAAGAGTTAATGACTTCTTTGCTTAGGAACTGAATTCACAACATGATTTCTACTGCTGCATCTCACGATTTAACAAAACTAACTGTCCAAATCTCTCATCTATGGTCTAGTTAAGAATTTGGATTTTTTGAAGTGTTACAGTATTTTGAAAATATTGTAAGACTAATAAAAACAAAATTAAAATTTAATCTGTATTGTCACTCTAAATATAGAGAATAATTTTGGTAGCACTTGTGCGACTTAAGAGCTTATTTTCAAAACGCGTTTGTGGAAAAGTCTCATTCCAGGTAAGTTGAAGATTTAACACACAAGAGGTGTACTTAACTTTCAGAGTCCCAGTTCCTAGACTGGAAGCAGGAGCCTCCACCAAGGCTGCTTGAAGATTCCCTGGCTCAGCTGACCTGATAACAGCTTTGTGTCAAATCCTTAAGCGCACACCAGCTCTTTACAGTGACCTGGGTCTCACGGGTACAAACTTCTGTGGTCACCATAGTCCCAACATCAGGGTTAGAGAAAGCTTTCAGTGTTTTCCTTGTTTTTCTCAGGGTAGGAATTAATTTAGCTTGGACAGCCTGTTCTCATCACCTATTACCTTAAACACAAGCAAGAGCAACAATGCCTTTTCTTCTGCGCCGCCTGCGTTTTGCACTCCAAGGATCTGAAACAATCGTTGTTAGGGTCAGCAAGCTGACCTGCACAGCAGCCGTCTCTCAGTCATCTCCGCTCGGATATGAGCTGGTCTAGGACTGCCCGGCACCGCTGGAAGCGGTGTTAGTGTTTCAGTCATTGCCCACTTTTAGGCCAACTTGGCCACCCGTACTGAGCGCAAAAGGGCAACGGTCCTGCACTGGGAAACTCACCCTCAAATCTTCAGAGGAGCTGCCATCATTCCTGAGCTGAGCCAAAGTCAGGACCCTGCTCAAAGAGCAAATTCTGCTTTAACATATTCCTAGTGTTGCCTTTTTTTAATCACACCACAAAGTTGTCTCAGCTAACTCAGCCTTGCAAGACCATTAACTTCCCTAAAACTTGTTTCCCTTAAGGGTTTGTTTACTGCTACTTGGCAGGTTTAACCTATGCAATACCTGCACATCCATCCATGATGATTCTCACTTGTTTTGCACATTTAGGGGATTTGGAGACTAAACCACAAATCAAGTAAATCAAGAATAAAAAGCATATTTATTGGTACAGCCTAATTTCATGCTCTAACATTCACTGTTCCATGATAGATCTCCTGAACAGTGAAAAGACACGTAATCTATCCAATCGATAGCAGAAAATTAATTCATGCAGCTATGATTTAAATAAGTCAGTAGGCAATGATTTTGTTTATGGCAGCAATGGACACAACTAGCAGTAGCCATGGGTGTTTCAGCTTAAGGTCAACTTCAACATTAACAGCACAAGACTAACAGAACAATTTAGTTTAGATTACAGCTTCAAATGATTTATTTAAGGTTCTGATGCCTTTCAAAAGGTTTTTTGTTATTAAAACATTATTTACATTCTGCCCCATAACAGCCAAAAGGGATACTAATAATACACCAGATTTAATATTATATTTATCAGTTTTCTACAGCAGAGTAAAATAGAAAAGAAATATGGCTAATCGTGACTTACATCCAAGTTCTTAGTGTTCAGATATAAAATTTAAAAATGTACAATAGATTAACCATCTCTTCACATACCTCATGACAATTTCCTGACACGAGTTGACCACAAATCATTTTGAGGCACAGACATTTCTTCAATGGAAAACTGACAAGGGCAAGTTAATATCTCTAAAGGAACAGGGAGTTTGAAAATTGAATTTTAACTCTACTGTGGGCAATAAAATAACCTTTAGATTACATGTATTGCACACTACAAGCCATGGGACAAATTAAATAGGAGTGCTTCTTTGATCCTGCATTAGTCAAAATTATGCTTTCTTTAAAAAAGAGGGCGGAGATTTAAAATTTAGATTTTTTTCTCTCTTCAATAGTTAGAAATTATACCTGAGCTTTTTTATTGTATTTAGCAGGTGAAGGATAAATAGAATTATGCAATGACATTTCCTGATTTTGGTGAATATCTTCTGAGAAATTGCATGAAATACTAATACTGTCACTAACATTTCTAAAATACTTATTACTTACTTTCTTAGCAACATTGAGCTTGTTCATATTCATATCTAGTACTTTTGCTTAGTTTTCTTTGTGGCTTTCACACTACTTCACCCTCTAATTACCCAAGCTAAATACTACATGAATTTAGTTCCGTGTGACTATTCCTGGCCCTAAGACACTTGTAAATTTACTGTACTAATTATTTCTCATATTTTATCACCATGAAGTGTTTCAGTGAAATGAGGATGTAGATCACATGCTACATTATTCTGAAATACTGTTTAAACATGAACAGAAATATGTCATTTTCTCCTGGTATTACCTGGCAGAGAACAGCTCCCTTTTTGCTGTGCATCAGTACAAAAAACCCCATTCACAGTGACAAGCCTAAGGGCATGAACCATGTCAATGAAAGAACCATTACTATGCTCACTGTTATATATACTGCAACATTAGTAAATAAGCTCACACGGTGACTTTCTGCATGGCATCCATAGCAGAGATAAATTGCAGTCTTAAGCATTATTTAAGTTGTAAACAAGCATTTAAATACATTCTATAGGTCTAAAGACTTTAAAGCTGGAAGAGTGATCATATAGGTCTTGTTCAATCTCCCATATCACATAGACCACAGCTTTCCCTGTTCAAAATCTACTGCTGAATTGACTCTCTTCTCTAAAGAGCTTGGAGCTAAATCCAATAAAACAGTGACATGCCTGAAGTGGGACCTTACTGTTTCTGTAGGAAGTGTTCTTGGAAAATAGAATAGTCTCAGAGGGACTAGCACAGCCTTCTTGTAAGGTCAGAATTCATCTAAAAACTAAAGAACATCCTAAGAAAACTTTCATTTTTGTTAATAGATTATTTTTGAGGATAGCTGAGAAACAGTTGTTATCATTAACTTTAATGGGACTATTTCCACCAAGTCCAGCGTGGGACAGTTTAGCCATAGATCTTTTGATGACTCTTATTCCCATAAGAGCAGAATAAGTGCTCTTTGGAAAGGCCTTATTAAATAAGGAAAGAGAACATCAACCATCATAGCAAGAAACTTCCTCTCAGTGTAACAGTCTGACATGTGTTGTGTAATGCAGCAGTGGTATTTTTTAGATACGAAACAAACCAGCTGTTCTTCTGCTATTAACATACATAATAATGACATCAGAGATGTCATCAGCAACCACACTAAGAAAAAACTTGGGCATGGCGGTGTATTTTTTTTTCTTTTTAGTTTTACTAGGTGGTCTTTTATCTGTGAACGGAAAAGAAAGGATAGATGATGAACACAACTAGCTTTCCAATAAAAAAATACTGTTTCTTCTCACTATTACTGTATATCACCACTAAAAAAAAAAATAAATATAGAAGAATAAGACTATATTTATTGATGCAGATATAGTTATATGAAGCATATTGCATGAATTAGGGATGAGTCAAAAATATCTGAAACATACCACTGGGGTGGGAATTAAATTTGCCTCAGGAAGGTTTCAGTTGAACATCAACAAGAAAATATATTATGCAATGGAACAGGCCTAGTATCAGAGGGACACGTAAAACTTCAGGAAACAATCCAGTACTTGCAGACATCTGACCTGAATCACCAAGTTCACTTAACTAAAATCTTTTCTCAACAGCTCCTATCATGCTAATCCTTATAGAGCATACTTGGGAACTGAGCCTTTAGTCACCCAACTAAGATAACAACTGGAAATCAAATCCATGAACTTTTAAACATTCCTGAAAAGAATGTAATTTGCTTGCCTATCTAGGAAGAAGGAAATACCTGAAGTTACAAATCTACCAGAATTCACATTTATAGAGCAGACGATAGGAAACATTTCTACAATCTAAAATGCCAATTGTCAAAGCAGCTAATATCAAGGATGCGATTTCACCCCTGGAGGCTAAAAGTTGAGTCAGCTTTTTGTACCCTTAAATTCAAAGAGAGGCACTATTGTGATTTTTAAAAGCAATTGTCTCCCAGCTCCCCATAGAAAAAAACCCCTTGAAATCCCTCAGTAACACTTAAAGGTTTAAGTGAATAAATAAATCAAGGGACCAACTAGCTCATTTGGAGATTAAAAAGCCAGCACAGGAGAGTGCAAGTTGCAGTCAAAGAATTAACATCCTGTTGTGTGTAGAAAGGGAAATAGCCACAGGTTTACAAAGCAAAGAGGAATTCTGAAAATAAAATCATTTAACCAAGAGTATCAGCTACTTTGTACATTGGAATTCACCTAAAATGACAGAAAAGCACGAGAACATGTATGCTGATTAAATGCTTAGGTTCCACCTTTTCAAGCAGAAGTGAGGATATCAAGTCACAAGAAGCTTTACTATCCAGAAGATGGATTCAAGACACACCACTTCAACATTGCGTACCTGAAAATGCCAATTTTATTTCCATCAAAACCAGTAGAGGCTTTTAAACTTTCAGCATTCTAATTTTGACTTAACTAAAGCTTTATTCCTGGGCATGTCTAGAAGTACTTCAGCCTTGACAGGACTGGCAGCTAGACTCAATCAAAACTAACTCCTATTCACTGGTTTTATGAATAAAGTTTTATTTCACACGAAGCAATGAGTGCAAAACATGCCTATGTGTCAGAACATGAACAAAGGCGTTGATTTGATGAAATAAGCAACAAACAAAGGGGTTTTTTTGGTGGCGGGTGTGTGTTTTGTATGTTTTGTTTTTACAAGGGGAACATTTTAGAAGGGACAAAATTAACTATGGAATGTAACACAGGAGAAATACGTGTTAGATGAATGAAAAAAAACTTAAGAAACCAAGTCTTACCAATGTTCTTTCAAAGAGAACAGAAGGAACAAATAAATAGCAACATACGTGTGTTAAAAAAACCACACACATCTTCAAAAAGTATAAGAGAATTAAATGGAAGTTACAGAAGTAGGAAAAAGAGGAAGTGACCAACTGAAAACACATGGTGTATTAAATTTGGTGGTGGTATGCAGGGGTATCCTTCAAGAGGAGGTGGCTATTAAGTAGTTCAAAATAAGATCAAATAAAGCCAGGGAAAAATAGATGGGGAAAGCGTGCATCTGATGATAAAGGAGAACGCCACGATAATGAATATGTTAACATTACAAAATTATTGCAACTTTTGGTATAATATCTCATAAGTATCATAAATGAAACTGAAGACAGGAAATACAAGAATAATGATAAAAACAAGAGGATGTTAAACATCAATTTATGCAAGCAGTCAAGAACGCAGAAGTAATTTAGCATATCAAAGGAATTGATTTACAAGACTAATGTTAACACAATGATTTTTTTTAAATTACAGAAAACCAGAAAAGTTTCAGGTACTTGAAGGCAAAGAAATTTTAAAAATTCCAGTAAATTACAAAATGAAATATTCAGAGAAGCCAAAAATATTTTTAAGCTGATGGAACCATCAATTCAATTTTCTAAAAACACATCCTTTAAACAACCCAATTGCTCATTGTTTAGAGAACCAGGGGAAGCAGGGGGAAGGGGAGATGAATAAGGTAAATCTATCTAAATTCTAGCCACCACTCGATATTAGCAGGAACAGTTCCCTACTGCATTTCATCCCTTTGATACTACTCTGGTGATTTGAAAAACTGCAAAAGAAGCAGAAATAGCCTGAAGGATCCATCAGGCATAAAGATGGAGAACTAACAAGATGTTGTTTGTTGCCCTAGCTTAAAGAATGAGTGCTGTTATGATTTTTTTCCCCCCAAGTTAGAGATGGGGCAATTCCCTGGTGTCACTGAGAGCGTGGGCAGCATGAGTGTGGTTTAACATGCTAATTTGCATCTCTTTTGCTAATCTTCTATCAAGATTTTCCAGCTGCTATACGTTTTTTTTTTTCCTAGCATATAATGAAATCTTATCCTTAAAATAAACTTTCTTTGCTTTAGAAATGCATACTACTGGATCAAAAATAAAAATTACCAGGCAACTGATAGCTAAAAATATAAGCTAAATACCTTAATGATCCTAATATCCAGGGAAGAGTTTTAGCAAGGTTTTACTTTAACAGGTGGGGAAATGTTGGATGTGAGAAGAATCCAAGAAGTTAACAAAAACTGGTAGTAAGGTTATCACTGAAGAAAGTAATTTGACCTAGAAAGACTGGAAATAAAAACAGAAAATAAACTGAGTTGGAACATGGGAAGTAGAGAGTGTTATCTGGACAGCAGGCACACCAAAGGAGTTGGAAACAATAAAATGAGTCCCATTAAACCCAGTTACACGGAAGCAAAGATCAGACCAGTGTTCTTGCAAGTGTCAGGAAGCCATGAATAGTTTTAATAACATATTTGAAATACTCATTTTAATTTACAATTTCTCAGTCAGTTAAAAAACAAAAACCAAACGAAAGGAATAAAGTGTTTCTGAAAATTCCATTTACTTAAAGTTGAACAACAAATACAGGTAAGGGAACAAAAGTAACTATGCACATAGGAGATAGGTGAATTATAAGCAAAGAGAAAAAAAAGAAATAAGGAAAAAGGTGAAATAAGATAAAAAGTAAAACTGAAGTTGAATGACACAAGCATGCCCCACCTATGAGGCATATCATATTCTGTTAGTCAACTGAATAAATAAAAGCCTGTATCAGCACAATTGAAAATCTGTTCCAGCTCAAATTTCACTTCAGTTTGCAAGTTAAAATTGGGGCAGAAGTAGTCTCAGTGGACTCCAACACACCATCAAACACAAATGAGAAAGGCTGTTACATTGGCTGAGCATCCTGTCCAACAACCCTTAACAACTGTTTCTTTGTCTCATTTCAGACATTTCTGTGCTCCGCTTCTGTCTACACCTTTCCATGAAGTTTAGGGTGCTGCCTGTACCAAAACTTAACACCATAGCTAAACTGAACGTCCATAGAAACACTGGATTAAACGATGGTTACACAGAAAAGCTGTACTGAAGTTTCCATCATTAAATTGAGGCTAAATGGTTGAATCATTTCAACCTCTTGGCTGCTCTGCTATGGAGATGGGTATCACAGCAGCAGAAAGGCAGCTTTGCTCAATGAGGACATTAGGAGTGTACATTTTAACAGAAGACATTTTAAGAAATGTCACGTGCCATGACTGCTATTTGCTGAGCTGCCGATTGGATCTGAGATTTTGGAATAAATAACAAATATACAGTGGAATGAAAAGCAGTTTCAACATTAATGTAGTGAAAAAAATTGAAAAAGCTTTCTAGACAGTTCTACTTCTCTTCTAGAAATCTTTGAATGAGAATTCAAGGAGCTTTGGTGTATCTGGGTCTCATGAACCTTACCAAATGAGCAATGCATAGACATCAATCATTTGCCAACTACTCTGGGAAAGACCAAGCTTCAAAAAACTAACTAAAAGACACTTAACATTTGCCAGTTTTGCTCTGGGTGTTTACAGTCATTGACCAGCAACACAAACCCTACATAGTGACCTAGGCTTGTTGCTGCATTTCTGATTGCAATTCTTTCTCCTCCCCACTTGCACTGTAGCAGCACATTCAAGTTCAGTAGTGTTTGGTATCTGCTGAAACGGAGGTAGGAAAAAATAGTTGTTTTGCCAGAATACTCCACATTTCTGCTGTTACCTGACTGGCCAGAAGCCAGAAAAATAGAAGTTGGGTGTAATAACACCTATAACTAGAATAGTTTATTTTCTTCCTGGAAACAGTCACAGAGTATTTGTAAATGAATATTTCTGGTTTATGTTGTAATAGGAGTTCTTCTGTAAGTATTTTTATGGTTTTTTTCCATTGAATGAGACAAGTTGTGCTATTCTAAGCAGTATTCAGGGCTTGTGTAGGTTTTTAAAATATTAATTGTAATACTGAATATGTCAGAGGGATGAATTAAAACCAGATCATTGTCAAGTACACAGATATAAAGTATGCTAAAAGTATCCACAAATCTTAGTGCAGAAGGAAAATTCTGTGGGGAAAAATTACTTTATTAGGAATAAATTTGAGCATTAGGGATGCTGAGGTGCAAGACAGAGAATACTACAGAGCAGCTACCATAAAGTTATGACAGCAGGAATTTATAGGCAGCAAGTAGTAGTTTGTTTTCTCACCACTTTTAGAAAAGGATCACATAAGAGTCAAGCATTATTTAACTATTTACTAAATGTGGTTTTAACAAGTGTTTACTTCTGAAGTTATGCATGGTACAATAAATTGATGCTCCTCATTATCCATACTAAACCAAAACTCTATCACTAAAACATTGTCTTAAATTATGTCTTGAGTAAAACGCATCACATTAGGGTTGCTTGTTAGGAACTGTACTCAATAACTCATTCTGCACAAATTTCATTTAAAACAGCTCCCATCACATTTTCCACACACACTTTACACGTGCTGACTGTTACAGTGTTGGTCTTAGAAGGATGCACAGGAAAAGCATTGACTTTGCAGGGCTCATTAGCTGCCTAAAGATGCAGGCAAGTAACTAGGGGGATTTTCAGTGTGCTTGAGTGTCTTTAGGCAAATAAGCTCTGAAAAGCTAGCCTAAGCATTTTACTTACTGCTTACTTATTTTATTCCACTGGGTCAACTAGCTTCAGCTGCATCTCAAATTATTTTCTATCCTCCATTTCCTCCCCACATTTTCTTCCCCCCCCCTAGTTTTATATATGGATTTCTCCAGGAGAGACCAAAACAAATGCCACATGGGTAGAATAATTAATTTCAAGAATCCTCACTTGTGTCCCTAACAATATTGTCTAAAAAAATAGTATTTGTAACAGTTTAAACTGCCAGGAACATACAACTGTCACCTTTGGATTTTTTGGTTTTATTATTTTCTGTGTAGAAATTCAACTCTGATGCAAGAAATGTAGCATCTTCTATGTTTGAAAGATGCCCAGCTATTAAAACCCTTATTCTTGTGAGGCAATGCCTTAGAAAGCCTTCCCTCTGGGTTAAGCATTCTCAATGGCTGGGGGTATGATTCACACACTGCAATGTGGAAAAACCAGTATTATTTTTAGGGTTGTCCTTAATTTCAGCTGAGAAAACCCTGATGTTGAGGGCCAAAGCATCCCCAAAGATTCCCTTTATCAGCCGGCTCCAGATACAAGTCGATTCTTCACAGTGTATCTATGCTGGCAATCTAGACATTTATGCCAGGTTTTACTTTGCAGAGTCCTGAAACCTAGATTTTCTTAAGCAAGCTATAATTTATCTCCTGCTGCTTCAGCAGCTTCTTTTTCTAACCTTATATCCCAAAGAAGTATAATAATCTGTAATAAAATTTCTCTCCAATCACCTTTAGATAAACTATTGAATAAATTTAACGGCAGCAGTATGGAAAACCACACCATGCATATATGATGGAAAGCTCTCCTCTGTTGCTCCTACACACAAAACTTGGCATACAACTTATTGGCCAGCTCAACAAGTCCCACCAAACAGAGGCAATTAAGCTTTTCAGTGACATGGTACAGCATAAACCAAATTATACATCCTAGGGGAGAGAAGACTATTCATAAAATTCCTCCATCTCTTTAGCTTTACTGGGAACCCAACAATGCAAAGACTTCTTATTTCTAGAGTAAAAATAGAACAGTTCTACTATCCAAAGTTTCTGGCTGTGATTTAATCTACAGGCAATCCTCAGTTCACAGCTTGGATTCATGTTGAAATAAGAACTCCTTTGGTGGAGAGAAAGCCTGTGCTGAATTTTTACGCTGCTGCAATTAGACTACTTCCGGAAATTAAGCTTGCTTTAGATATTTCCATATTTACAGCTTGTAGTGCAGAAATAAAGTGTCAAAGCATTTCATTGGTGCCCAAGTAGATCTAGAAGACTAAATGTTTTAATCAGAACTAGTTAGGGGTTGCTAATAATTTTTAAATACTATAAATCTTTATGATAACTTTCTATTCTCCCATATTACATTATCACGTCAGTAACAAAAATAGCAGAGTGTTTTTTGACTAGCTCTCCTTAGACAGTTTCTTTCTGTATTTCTGTACTACATGGAGCTACTGATAAGAATGCCAATCTAAGTAATACACATTTTGTGGTAACTCCTGCATCAGAATGCATAAAACCATTTTATTCTGAATTTATTACTTTAAAAAAAGCCCTTAGTGCAAAGTGCGGAAGGAAAAATTCTTTCAGTAAGTAGTTTGTAGTAATTTCTTCTGCATTTTATTGACAGAGTAGCAGCACATCATAACAGGAATAATTTCTGATACATTTTCTTTCTCAAAAAAAACCCCATAGTCTTACGCACACCACCCTCAGTTTCTAATCCCATCTGGAAAATAAGATTACTCAAAGAAGTCTGTGATCATCTCTTACTATAGACCTTTACAATGCACAATGGCATCACTTGGAATTTGATAAAACCACAGAGACCCCCTACAGGGTACTGTTGTCACACATGCCAAAGAACCACCTCTGTTCCAGAGGCTTTCTGTGTTCTGCAATGTTTGAGAGAAAAGCTTTAGAAATTGGGGTTTAGTCAGCAAAACAACATAAATCGCAAATGAGCTAAATTCTATAGAATTTAAAAAAACCCTGTAGAAAGATAAACCTGTAGGAAAGTTAGAAAGATTCCTCTCTACATATTTTAACATCAAGAACTTGTATCTTTTTCATATTCCATAATTTGAAAAGACAACATGTGCAATTGCTCAGTTTCTTGAGCATTACTTTAAATGCACACACTGGAAATTTGGGCAGAGGTAAGAACTGAAAGAAGACCCAAGTATATTTCCCGCAAAGACAAAAATAAATTGTTCCTGACAGCGTAGGCAGAAATGTAAGAAAAGTGTAAGACAGAACTAGTAATGAAATGGGCACAGGGCGTTTCATATAATCGTGAGCATCGTAATCACTAATACTACATTATCTAGTAAAACTGACCTTGTGATTAACATCAAGTTACAGTCTCTTGAAATTAATCTCTTCCACATCAAATCTAGTTTATATAAGATGAACATTTCAAGCCATTTTTGGAAAGCTATTGAAAATTTTCAAGTAAAAGGCCATTTTGTTGACAAAGGAAAAATATTTCTAAACAGAAGAAGAAGAAATTGTGTCTGTCAGTAACAAACAGCAAATGCAATCATCATTATTGTTGAACAGATGCTAACAAGTGCAAAACCAAAACGTGACTTTGAAGCAAGGCTCAGGGGGCACACAGCACCCTATCCTGCCAGGGTGATGAGCTCTTTGCTTTCCGCTCACGGTGCCACTGAATATTAAGCTGCGATACAGAAGCAGATCAATGGGAATCAGAGAGAGAGAATGTTTACTTGCTGAATTTGTAAATATTATTCTATTATCACTGTTCAACTGCCTGTTAAAATTTCAGGACCATCTTAAATGGCCTGGGGTTTTGCAAACAAAGCAGAACGCCAGTTATCCACACAGCCCAGACTGCAGCTGCACCAGGAAATCCATTCGCTAGCGGTATTGCTGCAAGTCATTCTGACATATAATACAATGGCACTACAAGTTACACTGGGCCCAAGGGGAGGAATCATTTATCGAGTTTCAGATACCTGTTATAAATCTCTTCGCCAGACTTTTATAAATCCTATTCAAAATATACATTGTCCAACATTGCTCCACCATACCACACCAGCCACCCTGCTTTCTAAAACACCAATTGTGCCTCTGGATACACAATTTCAGACAAAAGCCACCAAGAATTATGACTTGGTTCTTGTCTAAGACATAGAACTAACTTACAAAATTACAATAAAAAAATAAAATCTTGAAAGTATTACAAAATGACCACTCCGTTATTGTAAGTAAAAACTCACATTAATGTCACTAACGTATCAAAAGAGGGAGCATGAAGATGACAAGTCTTGAAAAGTAAACGATAATTCATATCTTGAGACCTCTTAACTGGCAGTTTTCTCACTCCATAGGAGTCACTTCTCTCTCATGTACGTAACATAGAAAAAATAAAATAAAATTACATTTCTTTTAGTTTAAACTGTGAACCGTTAGGACAATCAAGCAATATCTTGAGTGATAAATAACATTGGTGTTTTAAAGTTACATTTCCCCAACAAGCTTCATGCACAGTCAGATTTCTTCTGAATTATTGTATACATATCACATTAAGAAAAAAGGTTGGTTGCATATGTCCTAGCAAGCCGATCCTTACTTCTAAATAGCTTATTTGGGCATCTTCTGGCTTCAAGTGGAAACAGAATGAACAAAACTAAACTGCTCTACTTCCTCTAGATAGGGATAGATCTACTCTTTCTAGATGCTGTCCTCAGAGGATTTAAAAGTTTTCACAAAGTTATATTTAAAAGGAAGGAAAGAAGGGGAAGAGAGGCACACTGGGGAGATACTAGAAGTAGAGAAATCGGCATCAGCAGAAATGGAGGAGAATGGAAAGGGAAGCTAAGGATGTGCAACTTGCTCTGTTTTTTCTCATTCCTACTCTACGTGAGAATTTTCTACTCAGAGAAATTAAAAACTGCAGACTATTACAAGTATAGGGAAATGCTATGCCTTCATAATCACAGATGGTTTAGGTTCTTTTTCACGTAAAATATGTCAGCAATGCTAGATGTAAGTCATCTCCCTGTGGACAGGAAACGTTACAAAAACGCTTAGTAAAGAGAAGAATCATGGAGTTTTACCAGTATTTACTAGTTTTACACAGGGGAGTACGGATCCTTTGTTAACATACGTTGGCAGAGATTTTCTGATTTTATTTCCTGGATTAAAGAACCTGAAATAGAAATTAAAAATAGCTAGAAAACCAGTCTTCAAACGACTCAAATAGCAGCATTTTATCAGAATTTGTAACAAGAGAACAAAGAACAGATGTTTTGGTGAAAGATGTGGCTGCAAAAGGAATAGATTTTGCATCACAAAACACTCACCCCCTAACAGTGAGAATAGTAGGATTACTGTGAGCAGTGCAGTGTACGGTAACCACAGTCTCATGTCTACTTGCAAGTTCAGCTTGCTGTTAAACCCCTCTTGCTCTAGTTTTGCTTATTGCTCAGAAAAAGACACGATACTGCTTATAGCTGCGTTCACAGTGTCACGTCAGGAAGCAAAACAAGAAACATTTGTTTGCCTTTGTCTCACATATGATAAAGGAATTATCTAAGAAAAGGTGCCTTTCTTTTAATGATAGGACCGTGCTTTTACTACATGAGAGAGGTCTGGCTTCTCCCTCACAAAGATGGCATTGGATCACTCATCTGTACAATTAGTACCGTGTGAGGAGATAAATTTGCACCAAACCCATAGTAAGCTCATTGATGAAAGACTACATGGGAAAACAGGAAACATTTCAAAACAACTATTTTTCGGCCTGAAAATATATTTTAGTATGTTGCAGCAAGGAAATACCATTCATTCCATCATTTCTGTCATCCTTCCACTCAAGCAGACATTCTCCATCTCTTACATAAGCCTCATAAAGCAGATAACTTCTACTATTTCTATTAATTTTTGAAACAGTACTGACACATAATGCTTCTGCTCTGAAAAATGAGATGTTAAGATAACTGAGAAATATGTCTCCGAACTCTTCCTGGAGATACTTTTTCAAATATTCTGAGAAGTAGGGCAGATTCCTGTTAACTCAAGCATTCAGCAAAGTCCATGGGTCTACTGGAGAAGAACAGGGTTTAGACCCAAACAAGCTGCTTGTATTCACAACCACTCAAGCGTCAGAAACAGTTTACTGGCAGATAAGTGTTCTGTATTTTTAAATAGCACAGGCTGGGTTATGCCTGCACAGCAGCTTGTATGCCACGCTACCATATCCAGACAGCTACCTCCACCGTACTGCCTAGGCACATATCAGTGCACTGCAAGATTTTAGAAAGCTATTTTCGGCATCGGACGCAGTGCCTGAAGGCCACGGCATACAGCAACATATTGCCAACATTCATGAGAACTACAGCTCTTGGGAAAGTATTAAGTCATCAAATTTTAGTTACAGTGGGTGTCTTTAAAAACTCATGATGCAAAAGCTTGATGATGCAAAAATGATACATGGCTATTACACAAACAGGAGATGTCAAACATCTATTGTACACAGGACAGGTGGACTTGGAAACTCTGCAACATGGAGCACCACAGCGCTATACTAAAACTAGTTCAGTCATTTAAAAGTACTCTTAATGCTTATAATTATTGAAAAGCTTTGAAGTACCATTTGGAATAGAATACGGCATATTGAAGTACATTTTGTAGAAAACAATGCAACAAAAATATTGAAGAAATGAGACAGAAGTCTTATACAAGTGAAAGCATTGTTTGCTAAGATGCATCACAAGAGTAACGTGGTTAGGGTAAATCTAAGAATCTCAGGCCTGATGAACAAGCATTTCATTAGCTTTATTATGTCTTCAGCAAAGGTTTCTAAACTACAAAAAAATCCCAAACTTCATGCATTCCAAACTTTCTCCTGATCCAATAGCATAGAATGATTTTGCATATAAATCTCAGTCATAAGAAATGATGCTGATTTTTAATTAAGAAAATCGTATACCTACCACTGATGATAACTCTTTAGCCACCAAAATATGATTTACCACATCTTTTTTTATCTGCTTACATCATATAACAATGAAGTACTTTGCTTTACACAGAAATAATTCTGTTTGGAAAAAAAGCATCTTTAACAGCACAGGACATTTCGAAGTCAACCTTTCTCTAAGATACTTCTGGATAACATCTTCAAATTACTGATGCATCTTTGAACTACAACTGCAAAAAGGGGTTTTTAAAGGCATAGGAAACTCCAAACCAAACCTGCAATGGCACCACTACCAACAACAGACCTAGATGTGAGCTGGTTTTATTCAGTCCTTTCAGAAATAAGGACTTTTGAGTCACTTACAGTAAAAGGCACATGGTACCACCTATGACTGGCATCACCTCCCTGCAAGCCTGAATGGACACAAGCAAACCCCAGAAAGGGAGGAGTGAAGAGCTCTCCCTCAGCTCACCATGGCCTCTGGGTAGCTCAGAGGAGATGTTTTGGACCTCTCTGAATTTTATGAAGAGCCTACGTTTTGTTTCCTATCTTCTCAGCAGCTTTTAACAGTATGTTGCTTAATATCCCTAGGAGTTCATTTTGTCTCTGTGTACTCATTCTCAAAAACAAATTGCAAAAGCACTCCTAGTGATGTGCAATGTTGAAGCCTTTTAACATGCGTGTAGTTTACATTTATTCTGCCAGACTTCTCTGTACATAACCAGAAAACACATGCATTGGGATCAATTTAACATTGTTCTAGTTCACTACTTGCTTCTTACAATCAGCTTGCAGATGTCCCTCAAGTCACTCAACTTTATCACATGCATTAAGCAACCTGAAATATATCAGTGACATGCTGAAGACCATCTCCTGTCAGCAAATCACAGTTTTTCCTAGCATAAGAAAATTAGAAGTTCAAGTAAAATCAATCTGTGATCTTTTTGTCACTTTAAACTCCATTGAAAAATGCAAAGCCAAAGAATAGCAGACATTATGTCAATTTACAATAGTTTTCTGGTGTAGAAATCGGATGTGAAATATCAACAGAGCTTTCCATCTATGCATGATGTCCAGCAGAACATACATACACCGTCCTGCTGCAACGAGACCTCTTCAGATCTCATTTAGAAGCTTAGTACTTATATTTAGGTGACCGCGAATGTACTGATGCACAATAAAAGGTGATCTTACATAGACTTCAGGCAACCAGCTTTCACTGCCATAATCTGCATGTCTCATCTCTTTACTAGGTTTTATATATTGACAAGGAAAATTCAATAATATGGCACGTTGAAAAGATATTTCTTCCTACTCTTTTGTAAAGATGGAAAAAATTACATCTTATTTTTCCATGAGAACATCTCATATAACTCCAATAATGTGTAGGAAAGATACATTTTATAGGTCTACCTTATTTTTAAATTAAGAACGCCTAGCTCAGAAATGCTGAGCACTTTGAAAAACAGCTAAAGTACTGCAGGCTATAGCCACTTCATTGATCCTTTTCACCTGGTCCACTTAAAGAGTTTAAATTTGGCTTTAATGCAAGCACCTCACTTATCATACAGAAAAATTAAAAATTATCAATCTAGAGAAAAAAGCTGCAAACTCTAATGATTAATAGTCATATTACACCATTTACAAGATTTACAGAGAGAAACAATTGTCCAAATCTCACAGGAGAAGGAAGATGGAACCACAAGGTTTTATTTTACAAAAACATCCTTAAGATTTGAGCTGGTTTTTTGCTTTATCATTAGAATTTTATTGCATTTAACAGTGGAAATAAAACTATAGTTTAGAAACATATGTCTAGCTTCAAAGATGTGTACTGAATTAAGAGTGTCTTTTCCTAATGCTTTGCAACTCTTGTGCCTAAGGATCATTTGCAGGATTTCAAGAGCAGGAGATGTCCCCGTGCATCTTTCCAAAGAATGAAAAGCATCTCCTATCTCATTTGTGCACTTCTCTATAATTGTGGTACAGCTGCTCAAAGAACACTTCCTAGCAGATTTTCCTAGCAGGTAGTTGCAGACAGCAATCATCTATGAGTCACCCAGTCATGAGTCTTCTTGGGGCTCCACTGCCAGCCAATACGAAGCCAATAAAAGGGTTTTAGGGTGCTCAGTCTCTACTGTGACAGTCAGCTGCTGTTTGCTTCTGAACTAAGAAATCTTGCTCCTTGAAGCTGGAAAGCAGTGCAAACATACTCCTTGAAGCTGGAAAGCAGTGCAAACAAGACTTAGTTTCTTGAAAGGAATCAAACAGGATGGAACACTTTCCCTTGTTAGCATGAAATTTCAATTTTGAGAATATCCTTCACAACTCATTTATTTTGCAGGTTTGAGCAAGAACGTTCTTGAAATCCAGGAAAGTTTCACAGGTCACAACAAAAACATGTTATTCATTTGTATTAGCAGATACCAGGATTCTGAGACAGATCAAGACTTTTTAATAGCATAGGCATCATATATGTTTTGCCATGCCAAGGATTTTGCTGTCATCTCCACAGCAAAAAAGCTCTTAGGGTTTTGCAGTAATGACAGAGCAGTTAGTAGCAGAACAGGATTTGCAGATCTCTAAGGTTACTAGTTACAACAGAAATTTTGCTGCTGCTACTCTCAAATTCAGGTGAAGGGAGAAGTGAGAGGAACATGTATCATTTGCTGAGGAACTGGAACAAACTGTCTTGGTGCATTAACAAGCACTGCATTTGGAAAAATGAGAAGCAGAAATAATCTGTTCACAACAGCTGCCACTCAAGCATTTTTCCACTTGATTTATTAATATTATTTTTGAGAATGTCACTTCAACTCTGAGGATCTGCTGCTGTGACAGCTCTTGGATGCACACTTTCTATCATACACTTCAGCTCCTAAGCACTGTGGTGTTGAGAGCATTACCTCTGATCTTGAGTTAATCAGCACAGTTCTAAAATAAGAGGCTTTACAAACACCACTAAAGAAGTGTCTAAATTTTGCTGCCACTGTTTTACTAACTACATGACAATAATGAACAGATACTTGAGGACTTTCTTTTTTTCTCCTCCTCTTCAATGTATCTGTCACATTAGAGTTTGTATTTGCTTCATGAAATATTGAACGTGGACTAGCTGGCTACATCTTCTCTGGTCAGTTGTATAAGAATTACCTTAAAATCAGATCTCTGTTAGACTACTTAATATACTCTGATATTTCCCTGTCAAAATCACAGTGAAAAGAGGAGGAAACAAAGCACCATCAATCTTTTTTTCCCACAAAATTGCTTAAGATTAAAATTAACTGTGTTTTGAAGAGTATCATGTCAGAGTGCTCTCTGAATGCATAATTTATGAGCTATGCAGCTGTTTTCATTTAGCTTGAAATAAGGCAGAAACAGCTTTGTGAAGAGAAAAGAAAAGGCCTTATATTCTACAGCCTCAGTTCTTCAGCAAGATTAATAGATCTTTAAACTGGGGTGGTAATCCATTGTCTGTGTACTGCTGTTAGTGGAATGAGTTACCAGTGTTGAAGTGTTCAGTTATTTTTCTACTGAAAAATATTCTATCTTACGCTGAAGTATGAAAAATCCCCACTATTTTTGGTAGATGCAGAACTACTTGTAACTACTTCTAAAAATTCAAGTTTAGAGTGTCTACTTAACACAGTTCTTTTAACTTATTTGCCTTAGGAAACAGAAACACTAACGTACATTACTAAGATGCAAATTAAGACATAGCAAGGGATAAACTAATTATTAGGTAAGAAAAATGGGTGAAAGAATTGTTTTGTTAATAAAGATCAGTCCTGACTTGGATGCTATTTGTGAGTCTGCAACTTATCTGTAACCTTGAGGACACATAGAACATTTAAGGATAAATATATTGGCCTTTACATATCTCCAACTCCAAAGTACGGATAACACCACAAAGATGCTATCGCTGACTTGGAGAGACCTGGTGCTATAGACCCCTTTGATGAGCCTATTGCAGAAGTATCGCTGCACGCTCCTCCCGATCCTCGTTTCTGCAGCTGCTGGCTGCGCTTGGAAACAAGATGTGAGCCAGCATGGACCTTTGGGCTGACCAGTGTTGACCTCCTCATGTGCTAACGCTTCTGTACTTATGAAGATTACAGAATGAAGTCTCTGAGAGCAGCACAAGATGTGCACACACTGTAGGAGACGTTCAGATGTTCAAATACCTGTTTCACCTTCCAGTTAACCTCCAGGACTGTTTTTCCTTTCCTTCTTCTTTTATTATGGCAGTTGCCTTGTTTTGTCAATCTTCTATCTTAAAGGATTAAAATAAAGCAAAACTAATCTTGTTCTCAAATATTTAAAGTAGGACTGCCCCAACATGATTCTGCCATCTGCCCCTCAGTGTTCCTAGAAGCATTTCTAGGAATTATTTTTGGTTAATTCATTTCCATGTATTCTTAGCCATTTGGATGACAAACATTAATACAAATGAGGAACACAACAAATTGAAGATTTACTAAAAGCTACATGAGAAAATTAGAATTTTACCTTTTTCTTTGATTGAAGTATCTAAAAAGTGGGTCCACATCTATATTTCTCAATAACCAGAAGCAATAATAGAGAACATTAATTCCTAGCCTACTGAAAATTATAGCCACAATGCCAAGTTCACTGAATTACATAACAGCACCTATAAAGAGTTACATTGGGGGTTGGAAGAAGATAGAAAAGATGTGGTAAAATAACCAACCAAACAAGGAAAAAAAAAAACCACCCCAAACCCCCCACTTCAGTAACTTCAGAAGTTTTAAGTTACCTGTTCCAAGCCAGGTTGCTAACCCTTTCTTGTAGTTTAACCCAGCAGGCAGCTAAATACCACACAGATTTTGGTCACTCCCCTCCTCCAGTGGGATGGGGGAGAGAACTGGAAAAAAGTGGGTTGAGACAAAGATAGTAAAATAGGACAGAAAAGAAAGGGGGGAAAAATAATAATAAAATAATAATATACAAAACAAGTGACACACAATGCCATTGCTCACCCTGCCAACCAGTGCCCAGCCAGTTCCCAGGGAGTGCTCCCCCAGCCAACTTCGCCCCTCCTTTATATATACTGAGCATGATGCCACATGGTACGGACTATTGCTTTGGCCAGTTTGGATCAGCTGTCCTGGCTGTGTCCCCTCCCAGCTCCTTGTGCACCCCCAGCTACTCGCTGGCAGGGCAGTACGTGAAGCTGAAAAGTCCCTGACTTAGTGTAAAAGCATTGCTTAACACACTGATGTTTTAGTTTCTGCTATCAACATTATTCTCAGTCTAAATCCAAACCACAGCACTGTATCAGCTACTAGGAAGAAAATTAACTCTATCCCCACCAAAAACAGGACTTGCACTCTATGCATGAGTTCAAAGGCAAGCTTCAGTCTGGAGCACAGAGAAACTTGGGCATCTAGTTCCTCAGCCCATTCCAGCTTTCCAAGTGTATCACAGCAGGTTTTATGGCTTTACATACACTTTTTGCTCCCATCTCCCCAGTACAGCCCGATGCATACGCCCATCTGCCCTAATGTATCTCCAGAAAGCTGCAAAACAGCTCTCCTGTTAACACTGCTCAGCAGCTATTCATGGCAGGGGGACAAAGAGGGGGCAGCTGATGACCCCTATGGACCAGGATCACAGTTACATGAAAAATATTAATGAGAAGAGTGTCCAGGAGGCAACGTGGGACAGTTAGTAGCACAGGCTAGTTTTACAGGAGCTGCCACACCTTGGTGGTACAAGTTTCAAAGCCTGATACCCGCTTAATGCTGTGACATGGAGAGAAGCCATATTTCCAAGGCAGCCCTGCTTACATATCAGCATTACCAGGAGCTACATGATGTGTTTGAGCAGGGTAGCAACAGAGCCTCTAGCTACCTGTGGCTCTCTACAATCAGGGCTGGACTCTGTAGCTGGACCCTCTGGCTTTGTGGGTCAGACCATCATTCATCTCTCCCTCCTGTGGAAAAACACACATGGAAAAAATGAGCAACAGATCAAATCTACTACAGATGAGGAAACAATTTTTAGTGAGAACCTTGTCAGTGGAAGACAGAAGACAGCACTCACTCCAGGCTTTTTGACTAACAAGCAGGATGTAGATACCAGTGCAGAGATGTCTTCAGAAACAGTTCTTGCAGTTTTGCATCCAAACACAGGGAGAACCACAGTGCTGGAATAACCAGTAATAGGTATGACACATTGAACAAAACCTTTGTAGTCATCCATGTGCAAGGGTATACCTTGCAAATGCTGCTTCTAAATTATGGTGTACTTTGGCAAAATCAGCTTCTGGCTAGTCTTGCTCGAACAGAGTCTGAAGCCTGCTCTGGGTAAGCCAAGTGGATTTGAAAGGGTTTGAGGATGAGGTGATAACTGCAGAGCATCACTTGAGAGGCAGAGGAGGAAATCTAAACAGAAGGCAGAAGCGATACAAATGGATGGAATTAAAGTGGCTTATTAGTGATGCTGAATACAATCACAAAGCCAAGCAGGGAAACATTTGAGTTATGGCACATAAGTGGTTACTATGTGGGTGTAGAAAATAAAAAGAACAAAACGCGGGAATATACATGAGGAATTCACAATTTTTTAGCTCTTCAGAATCCAGCAAAATGACCTTATATGACAGTTGAGACTGCACAAAAATTTTCAGACATTGGTCTTAAATTTCTGAAGAAACTTTAAGATCTCTAAAGATTACTTTTTTAAAAAATCATGCAGTAGAAAGAATCAGCAGAGACCTTAATGTTGAACAGGTATTGTATGCAAGGACTATATCTAAATTGTTTTTCTCCCCCCCCCATTTTAAGGTAGTCACTTCAATGTAATGAAGTAACCTATGGTCTTTGTGAGTAATGCTCCACGTGCTGCCATGGCAGTGAAACAAGTATTGCTGCACCAAATATGACAAGGCATCCCACCCTTAGGAATAAACAAAAACCTGAACCAACATCACTTTTCTGAAAGTCTGATTATACAATTCAAGTGACCTAATTCTGTGAGCTTTGAAATTGCAATTTCTCTTTAAGTGAATCTTTTACACCTGCCAAAAGGTAGTGTACTCTGTTATTTAGACCCAGAAACTGGATTATGATTTCTGCTTCTAAATTTTGTTGATGTTAACATGTTCTTTCCCCACCCGCAAACCAGTGGTTTACAGGAATGATTAGCCCCTATCAGGGAGCTACTCAGGTAAAACACTGGGATGAGGACAGTGCAGCTCACAAGAACTGGCTGTATTTCTTTTCAGTCCAGACTTAATAAAACCCCTTTCCATTACAGACAGATCAATTGATCATATTGAGGTTCGGGTTTGCTCCAGCAGTCAAACTGTTAAGCAAAACATTCTTCATGAGACTCTTAATTGCTCCAATTAAATATTGGATGATTGAAATATTATGGATATTATGTAATGAAGCTAATGGAAATGTCTCAAAATAGAATACAATCAAAGACAACTGACTATAAATTGACCTGCAATGGATGATATTGCAAAGAAAACCTGGAAATTTTTGCAGTATATTAAAGTTTCCCCCAGAAAGCAACCGAGGTGGAAAATGAAAGGCTCTCCGGACTATGCCACAAAAATGTTTAAACCAAAATCTTTGAATTTTTCAGCCTCTCTAAGAAGCAGTGCACATCCTTACCTCCTTTCTGTAGGGGAATATTCAAAGTGTTGTAACCCAAATACCCAATAGTGTGAGTAAACTGGCTGGTGGGGGATGTGAGTTCAGTGATCACATGAAATAGTTTGATGTCTCACTTGTGTGTCGCAGAACGCAGCACATTTTTCTAGGAACAGCGACAGACCAGTTCCGACCCATCCAGGCACAGCATGATAAATAATCCAGCTCTCCAAATCCCTTCTGCTAAAGCACTTGACAGTGTTATTGAGTAGTCTTCAAATCATTTTTAGAAGTGAGCTGGGAGAAAGTGTTGCCGAATAGGCTAGACACAGGTAGTGTCCCCATCATTGCTGGACACCAGGAGTCACCACTCTGGTAACACTAACATTTATTTGAATATGACACTAATTGCAGAGGATGATAGCTTTGCTAGTAAGGACCAAATCTCAGAAGACAGAGTCCACAACAAACGCTGCTGTAAGCATCCTCACCTCAGGACTGACCTCATGCATTGTCTGTCTACAAGCTTTGCCTGAATGGAACCTCAGCTTCAGGCAGTGCCTGATGTCTGCGAGGGTGGGTAGCATCAGATTAGTTGAAAAACGCCTGAAAGAAGCCCCATTGCTCTGCCTCATTGTGGAGCTCAGCCTTCTGCAGAGATAAGAGCATATCCAGGGGACAACTCACTCTCTCCTGCAAAAGCTTCCTTTTCAAAAGATGCTGAGTTATCACCTCTACTGAAGAGGCAGGTGTTTCATAGAATCACAGAATGGTTTGGGTTGGAAGGGACCTTAAATATCATCTGGTTCCAAATCCCCTGCCATGGGCAGGGACACCCTCCACTACTGTTCTACTGTTTGAACCCTTGTATTACAGCGCATACACAGAACCGTGATTTCTGTTATTATTTTGTAGTGGAAAAACTGCAGTTGAAATTGGGGCAGTTTCCCTGTTAGGGGTTCAGAGCAGTTCATCTCTGGTCCCTGCCCACAGCAGTAGGAGTGCACCACAGGCAGGAACCTGCTGCTCTCTGCAAGACCTGGCAGGGATCTGCTGGGAGCCATCATCTGCTCACTGCGTATATCAAGTCTACAACTTCCAGAAAATTCTGCAGCCTGTACACAGACGGTTTTACAACACACATCGATGCCACATGGGATAACTAAATGAGGGGGAGAGAATGAGGCCGCTGGGAGATGTTCACAGCAACCATTGCATAACATGAAATCTTATTTTATGGAGTAACATTGAGATGAAGTGGTGTAATTTGATGTTTGTGCTTACTCCCCTACCAGTACTCTTAAAAAAATATTTGCCATACATAACAGTGACATATACATTAACTTTAGTCAAACTCATAACGGGGTGTTTACACAGAGAAACTTAAAATGACTTTTAGCTACATAATGGTTATATATTACACAACTACACATTGATCCCACACACAATTATACCATGCACTCAGTATGATTTCTGATAAGGAAGGACTTCAGTAGTTTTCTCATCAATCAAATAAAAAGTCCAGTGATGCCTGTGTTATGGGCCAATACAAGTACCGATTTTTTATTACAGACTGCAAATGTTTTTTTGCCCAGTACTACTTGAATCAATAGAATAAATTTTTAAAAGCCAAAACTAATTTGCATTAAAGTTCATCATTGTGACTGTATTCATTGATACAAATAAAATTATCTTGGCAAATTGATGGGGTATGGACACTGGCAAAAAAATGTGAGTGTATATAGATAAGTACATCTACATAGACACACATGCATACAGACCGCGTGTGCGTGTATATTGTATATATAGTCTGTATATGTTTGTGTGTGTGTCTGCGTGTGCATCTTCAATAGATTATTATCTATATTTTTACATGGAAGTTTGGCCAAATCAGAGAGGAAGAGGTGATGGATTTTGCCATTTTGTTTCATATTCTAAGCAATTTCAGTTTAGATTCCATTTAAAGGTTTTATCAAATCTGTTCCAATTCTAGAAGACTGTTCCTGAAAGCAGACACCAGCAAGTACTGTCAGCAGATGAAAAGCTGTATTTTCTCAAACAGCAATTAAATTTAAGAAACAAAAACGTAAATATTTCATCTTTTCACTAGGAGTTATCAACAGGCTTAACACAAAACAGAATTTCTTGGCAAATCTCCTGCCCCCCCCCCCCAAAAAAAAAAAATCATGCTTTTACCACTATTTTGAGTAGCAGCTAAGAGGTTACCTTGCTCAGGATTAGTACACACTATGGAGTTTCAAAGGTTTAGCTACATTGTCATCTGGCTCTAGCACGTAGAGAAAAAAGCATGTTGTATTCCACTTCTCCTGGGCTGCCAGGTAGCTACTTGTAGATATTTGTCATTTGATGTGCAATGTTCAGGCCCTAAGGTATGTTTCCAGTGAAACATTTTGCCTCAAGTAATTTTTGTAAAATCAAAAAATTCTAGCATAATAAATCTAATAATAAGCCCCTCCATTGTTATTAAGGATGAAGTTTATTATCTGTTTTTAAATATTCTTTCAATTCAATGGTAGCCAGCTAGTGTTGGCCAAAAATTAAAAATTCTGCTTCAATTTGAGTTTAAAATTTCTTATCTAGAATCTGGGCACATAACCTTTCATTTGGAAAGTAAAAATTCTGAAAGCTTCATTTTTAAGAACCTGGATGAAACTGTTGTATGAAAACCACTAATGTTAATGCTGACGTCAAATATGAGAACGTAATTTCAAATATGTCAGACAAAGTTGATTTTGTATGTATTTAATACCAAGTGTCTAAGTGAAAAAAAGTTCTGATCTTCACTTCAACACTCATTGTAGGGAAAGGACAGAGATAGGAAACAGACTTTATCAACTTTGATCACCACGGTTTGACAAAACTAAAGGGAATCAACATTTGTGGGGAAAAAAAGTATGGAAAGAATGAAGTTGAGGATTTAGAATTTCTTATAGCCTACATACAAGTAAATTTTTAGTTCAAAAAGTTTAAATCAAAATTATTTTGCTAGCTTAGCTTCACTTACAGGTTTTATACCATTGTTCCAAGTAACGATCAAGATCTCATATGCATGTGAGAAATCTCCAAGATGGATGCGGTGACTACCACCTAACCTCTTCCAACATGGTTATGTTTGCCAAGATAAAGGTAGAGGTGTTCCCTCTCTAGTGGGGAGCAAAGTTCAGGGCCAACTTGAGACTATAAACCTCCCCCACCAGAAGCGGAGGGTTGTTACCAACCTCTTCGCGTTTCGGTAGATGTGCGGAGCTCAGTGCCTTGACTTCCATTTCTAAATACAGAACCCTGCCCTGGTAACAAAGAATCTATGAATAAGAGAATGTGTAACTGGAGATATTAATTATCATACAGTTACTGTCTCAGTGTTCTCCAGGTGACATTTCATTATTCTTGCACCTGTCCATCTGGAAGGACATAGAGCAAGAACCAAGTGGATTGCTGTTATTGTGGGTACCTTCCATGCTAGGCAAACAGGCAATATTGTAAAAATTGGGAAAAACTGTTACGCTCCCTAGAAGGAGGAGGAAAGTCTTACTGGCAAGTGTTTTAGCTGTCTATTACACAATTTCTTTACAGTTTGTAAACATGGCTAGCAATACTTCTAGCAACTTTGATCATCATTAAAAATACATATAAACAGACTCATTAACGTGCCCAGATGAAAATATATAACCCAGGATCAACATAAATATAACAGTAATGATTTCATAAACAATATCCCGACACCCGCAACCACCACTGCCAACTCATCCCCTGAGATAAAAGGGAGAGTGAGAGATTATCTAAAATGAAAATAATTGGCCCAGCTGTTCTGGCCATTCAATTCTTAGTACACAGATAAATACATGTGAATTGTGTCAATTTATTATTGGACATGGAAGTAATTTTATTTTTATTTTTTTTTAAACATACTTGTGCATCAAGTCTTTCAAAAGCCATCACATGGTTGTTTTCTAAACAGGCATATTCTTTTCCCAGTTAAATTAATAGTATTCTTGCCATTGGCATCAAAACAGGAAGATCTAGACCAGTATACTGAAAACTACTATTACAGAAGAATTCATACAAAATGCAAAGCTTTGTATCATGTATTACACCCGTGTGAAAGGCTACTGGGAAAATATCAAACACAAACTAAGACAAAGCTACTAAAAAACAACTGTGAAAGTGGGGTAAGCTCCAGCAAATATTTTCAGGATTCTGCTATGCCACAACTTCAAATATTTAACTAAATTAAACTGCTTATACAGAATATTCAATTTGTACTTCCATTTACTAAGTCTTGGAAGCATTTAAGTAGATATTAACTTTGCATTAAGCTAATGCATTCAGTAGAAATGTCACTGGCATAGCAGAGATAAATTTTCCTCTTTAGCTTTGCCAAGACTTCTTTTATCTGTACAGAGAGGAAAATAGATATTCATGTTAATGAATATCTGCCCGAGATTTGTATCTTAGTTTTGTGGCTCTCACTGAAGCCAAGAAGCAAAACCTAGAGTTAAAATCAACCATACTTTGTTTTGATTATAAGTATTAATTTGGTCATCCAAAAAAGGGCAATGAATTCCTTACATTTCTTACCAGATAATTAAGGCTACACATATCATATCTGCAAGTCCAGGGAGTGCCCAGTTCATCTGCCATGTTCCACCAGTTAATTGAGTTTAATCAATTTGTTAACATATATTTAACCATCTTCACTTTCAAGATGCAATTCTGTCATTCTTGCTTGAATGGAGCATTAGACAGCTTTTTGAAACTATCATGCATTCATTCCTACTTTCTAACATGAAGGTACCAAAACAACCCCCCCAAAACAATACCAGGTGGGATGCTCCATTGTAGACCAATACCCATTTAATCATTACTTTAAAGATTATACCATCGTAAACTTAGTGGTGGGCTACCTGCATCCATTAAAAAGCATGAAACTGGCACATGATCCAGAAGAGCTCTCGTCAACAAAAACCAAATGAGTGCAAATCCCCTGTGTCAGTATTTAACTTCACTAGATCTCAGTGTATTCTCATATGTAAAGACCTTAAACAGGGACAACAGGTTTTCAGATACCAGTTTTGCTGCCCTCTATAAAACGAGGGTAGCATGGGTTGACACGCACAGAGAACACAACACTGTTACATCAGCATCCTGCACATGCAGTCTCTTGGTACAAGAGCTCAGGAGAGTCTGTTAGTGGTTTTCAGGTGCTTTGTAAAACAGGGGCTTACTGGTCTGTCCTCCCAGGATATTTAAAAAAAAAAAAATCAAAACAACAACACCAGAAAACCCCACACCCCAAAACCCAAACACACATCAAACCAAAGCAAAATGAACAACCCCACCCCACAATCCACAAAATCAACAAGAGAGAAGAAAGAGAATCCCACCACATTCTGAGCTTTCCCCTCCTCCACTAAAGGCAGGCAGAGAAATAGTATACTTTGTCCTTTTGTCTTCTGTGTTCTTTGGTTTTTATGCCACTGTATGTTCACAGTTGTGTGAACATACCAGCTAGATAACATAGAGGACCACCCAGATACATGTTCTAATGTTCTAACTGAAAAGAATATAACTAGTGGACATTCTTCTTTTATTGAGAAATTGATGTAGAAGAGATTAATATACTGAACATCTGTGGGAGATTTAATCCACTCATCCGTTATTCTAAAGGGAGCTTTATCCATGATTTATGATGTCTTTTTTAACCAAGGCTTATAAATATGCATAATAAAGCAAAGAAGAATTCAAAGTCTTTCTAGCAGCAAAACTACAATTAGAAATAGATTTATCATTCAGAGATTCAGAAAGACTTTTACAATTATTTTTTTTTCAAATTTCAGGGCTTTCATAGCTGTGCAGAGAAGAGTCTTGCCTCAAAACAGATTCCCAGGACCTGCACAAGCTCTCCATAGACGGATAAATTAAATGCTTAGAATATTTTGAAACCTTTTAGAAAAAGAAAACATAGTCCTTACAGCATTTAGTAAGAATAAATAAAAAACCCACCCATAAGTGGAATTTCAAGATGCAAAGAACTCTGCTATTGTAGGATGAAGATATTTTAGGCTTTGATCTCCAGAACAAACTAAATTATTTTGCTGAGACACAGGGCACCAAAATTTCCCATTGTAGCATGTCAGTAAAGAAATCAGTTCAAGAAATTATCTGAAGTAGTTATTAGCACTGAGTTTGTTTTAGGCTGTTTTAATAAAGATGTAAGAAAAAGTAAAATCAGCTGATTTAATAAAATGTCTTTAGCATTGGTCAGCGCAAAGTCTTTTGGTACATAGATCACCTCATTGCATGAAGTTGCTTCTCCATAGTCTTTAAGAAAATCTGTCTAGAAAAAAATTGAAGTAGAAAACAACTCAAAATCAGAGTACCCAACCATCACAAAGCACTGGATTTGAGGGTCTGCCATAATAAAAGTATGGAACAGAATGTTGGAACACCAGTAAGATGCTTAAGAAAAATTAATGGAAATCGTGATATTGTTCCACCATACATGAACGCATAGGAGATCATTCACCCTGTAAATACATGAGCTCATGATTGTAAGTTTTAGCCATCTACTTGTATGAGGCAGGAAAGAAAGGGAAAAAACCCACAGTATGATTTAGGTAACCATGTTATGGCTGGCAATTTACAAATAGCAAACCCTTCAGGCAATAAACAGTGATTAGTTGCTGAGCAATTCAAAATTTGAAATATGTTGTACAGTGCTGCAGAACACAAATTGGATACGAAGAAGGAAAAAGCAAACAGCAGACCTGGGTACAGGAAGAGATTAGCCCCACGCAAATCTATAAAGTCAATCTTCTTTCTACCTGTCCTTGTCAAGGCTTCAGCAGAAGCATCTTGTTGAATTTCAAGCATTACTTTCTAGCAAATATTTGGACCAGGGACAGAAGAGCAGTAAGTAATCAGAGGTGCTAACCTTACAATCCACGTGAAACAGTTGCACAAACAATTCTTATTAAATTAGGGAAAGACAAAAAAAAACCAACTTATCCCTGCATCTTGTCTTCCACAAAATATTGCCACAGAGAAAAGGGAAATTAAATGTTCTGCAAAGTAATTGTAGATAACTTCTATTATAAATGTAGAAGAAACAGTTGTATATGGCAGCAAGAAGAGCTTACACTACGTATAAACAGAACTTTTTAGGTGTAGCTGTAGTTAAATAACAGAAAGAGGTTACCTAGGAGCTTCATTAAGACTAGCTTGGACAAACATCTGCCAGAAGTGGTTTAGACTTAGCTGATCCTGCCCTGGGGAAAGCAGGTGAACTAGCCAGCTTTGACATCTGTCTTCCGAATCTATTTTATAATTTGCCGGCAAAAACTGCAAGAATATTTAAAACACATAAAAGTCATTATTCAAGTCAATCTATTTACAGGAATTTACAAACATGGATTTAAGTCAGATAAACACATAAGTACAAGGTACATGGCTCCACTCCCTTGGTGGTGAGCATTATTGCTACATGTAATGGTTCACTGGATATTAGCATCAGGCTGCTCTAAACGTGCCTAGCTGTTGGCAACCTCATGTCAGGCAAAGAACACACAAGCTGTAATATGAACAATCCCTCAAAATCAGTTTTATAAACCCTGCGGGTCTGACAGCAGCAGGACAGGGAATCAAGGCAGAGTTTTGACTGGGCCAGATCTTGTATTTAATTCTACATCAGCTACATGCAATTAAAAATACTACATGCTGCTTAAAAACAAGAAAGAGAAAAAAAAGCCAAGCCACAAACTGCCCTCCTGTTGTTATGTCACCTCAGCCAACAAATCATAATTTTAAGGCAAGTAAAGCACAGAATTAAATCATTGTTCAAATGGATACTTAAAAATATTTCTGCATGAATGTTTATGAATCTAGACACTGTGGTTTCCAAGAATGATCATTAGCAGTCACCCAGGCAGAAGTTGTTAGTTAAGTATATGATTATATGAGTATTCCTTGTATTTTTGAGTGAACCTGTGAGACATTCCTGAAAACCAGGCTGCAGGTGGTAGATATAAGGGGTATTGACATAAATTAGGCATTATATATAAACATTTTTAACCTTCTGTTAAAACAAGACAACATCATTAAGAACTGCTGGACTTCTACTCAAAAATATGATCTCAGCTATTCTCCTCCAGAAACATATGGAGTTTTAAGGGTTAGTTTATCATAAAATAGATTTAAACTTTGATTTTTAAATTATCATGATTATCCCTTTCCTGTACCACAGTCCCAAGCCCAGAGGTTCTCTGAAGCGTCTTGTATAAAATACTTTTATAAAGAATATTTAAGACACAGATACTAGGGAAACAGAGGTACAGATTATTTGTAGAGCTGAGCCCAAGACTTAGACTATTTGGATTCTGCTCTAATGTGACTGATTAGATTGCTTATTCACACCAACTAATAAAATTAGAGGAAAGTAACACCAGAATAATCAGATAAGCAAAAATATAAGGTAATCAAGCCCCAGACAGAGTATTACACTTCAGTTCTAATTAAGTGCTTTCCTAAGCAGATTGTCTGTTAATGTGATATTTTATGCAAACCTTAAACTCGTATACCTGTCAATAATTAACACCTACTGCTAAGATGTATGTTCTATTGCCTGAAATAGTTTGCTTCTAAACCTAATATTTTTTAGTATTTGTTATTTTTGACAGTTGCTGAAATCTCATTAAAGGCATTTGAAAAGAAATGCTCTAAGCCATAGCAGGTTTCTATTTTAAGATAGAAAATACTTGGAAGTATCTTACTTTTATTCAGAAAAACAAGACACTTACTTCAGTTTTAAAAAGTACTCAGAGCATTTTGGTCCAGATACTTCAAGAGGTTAAGATCTTTTTTCCAAGTGAGAAAAAGCATCCATTGGGGTATTTTTTTTTATTTTTTTTTTTGCAAGATAGCATCATTTGACATTCTTAAGCAACTGGATTGTTTTATGCAAATATAAGAGATTAACAGCTATTTTAAGGAGAATTTTCATGTATTATTTGTTTAATATTTCTACTGTTTAAGGATCTATCTCTCTGAATCATTGTTTTTACATGCTGCCTATCCATGAGGCTTGGGAAAATATATGAGTTTTGGCAAAAATTTTCAGGGACAGTTTTAGGGGAAGGTTCTGTGGGATTTAAAAATCATTCTACATCATTCAACTGCTGCTTCAAAAAATTTGTCTTAGGAACTAACTTACTATAATTATATTCAAATAGCATAAATTCTGAAAAGTTCAACATCATCAGTTTAACACAATCTGGTAGAAAGAAAAAAATAAAGCAAGCCAAAACCACAATATCTAGGAAAGGACAGAGGGTTTTGGGCAAAAGGTATCTAAGTTGTAGTTGATTTGAAGAGTTTTATATGTGTTACAATATGTTGAGATTTACTAAAATAACAAATTTACTCATCAAGCTTGTCTTTAAAAAAAAAAAGGCAAGACAAATTAAACTTTCTGTTTTATACCCTTAATAACTGAAGAAATAGTCTTATTCCAACAAGTTAAAAAGAAATATTTCAATATTTTCACAGTTATTTATACATCAGCTTTTGCTTGATAGAAGACACACATATCAGTAAGGGGAAAGGCTATCCATTTGGCTCAGAAAGAACCGTATCCTGTAATCCTAAAGATTAGTGAAGCATATTAAATAATCACCGAGAGCAAGCATTTTAAGCCTCATTCTAGTAACACTGTAATGACAAATCATGTGAGTGAAGTCAGCATTGCATCTTTGACCTTTGATACTTTGGCAAGCTATTTGAATGCAGATTACACGATGCTCATGAACGGTCTGATTAATTTTAACCTGCTCACTGATATCAGCAGGGCTAACCTTAAATTCATGTGTTATAATTAAATTACTTTCCCTTAGATACAAGTTCACCATACTTAATGTTTTGCTAGTTGATGATAAATTCCTGGGAGGAAGAACTGCAAATGGATCAGAACAGTGCCCAGTGCCATGAAGATCTCATCCTGCATACACATCTGCCTTTTATTCCATACAGTTTTCTAGTAAAATTGATTAACAATATAAAATAAGAAAGCAAGCATTCAAAATGGAAAAATCACTTTCTTTCATCAATACACAAAATACACAGCAGTTTCTGGGAGAAAACCTAGAAATCTTGACAGTATTCTAGAAATGAATGACTTTCAAAAAGATAAATCTTTTGAATTTGAGTTGCTGACTCTCTAACTGTTTTGCAGAGCTTTAAAACTACCACCCATTAATTTACTTAAAGCAAGAGCTGACAAACCAGAAAATCGGAAGCCAAGAGAATCAGCTTTACTCTAGACACTGAAGAATAAGCAGCAAAATAATAAACAACAGAACTTATTGTTTTAAAATAAAGGTGAGTCTATCTCCCCCCCCCCCCCCCCATTTATAAGTATTGCGAAACAAAGCACAGGAATCATTTTTTACTGGAAAAAAAACCCAAATGAGCCTTGCTAAGAAGGCACCATTGCTCACAAAAGGGAAAGTCAGCACCGTAACTACTGCTATTTTAGAAGATGCTGCTGCTAACGTCTCCAGCAGCAGTATTTCACGTAGAAAGCACTGCTATAAAATCACATGGTTCTGCTCACCATTTTCCCAGAAAATCCTATGCCAGTTAGCACAAGGTAAGTAAGTACACATGGATGTTATTTGTTTAGGAGCCCATGTCTCAACAAGCATGTATCTGCTATTACTGACAATACGATCTCACATTACAGTGCAAACCAGCTCTACTTTTTCTACAGCTTTTTCTGACAGACAGCTATACAGTTGCAAGCTTTATGCTGTAGCACAGGCCTTTCTTCCAGACTTCACTGCAGGTAAGGCTCATTTGTTGGCATAAGCATTTTATTTTTCAAATATTTATACAGTGCCCCAAGAAGCAACAAAGGTAAGTTCTAGGTACTTTCTATTAAAGAAATAGATATTCAAAGTGTTAGGTACTCCACAACTATATGATATGAAACATCATCTTTAACCATGCAATAGAAAGAACTATACTGCTCTCATTCTATCAATTTACTACTAGTTTATTGAACTACGTCCTAAATACTGGCTGGATCTCCAGGCATTTGCTGCGCACTGTAAGCAGTCTTTTGTAAGAGGAATCCTTTGCATTTTACATGTGCTCTGTCAGACATGGGGAAAACTTCTGGCATCTTCTCACAGAAGCCAACCCTGTAGTCCCTCCACTACCAAAACCTCACCACAAACCCAATAAACAGAAATTTGTTCAGTTGTTTCACTCACTGGACAGTCAACATCCACTAGTTTTTACATCTGAAGAACAATTCTGGTTTTCCCCTTTTTCCTTTCCTTCTGCTCATCACGTCTAGTAGGCTCTAGTCCCATTTTGTGTGATGGCAGCTATACTGTCAGCAAATATAGGTATTGTCCTTTCCTCCAGAAGGGATTCAGGATGGAAAGGAGTACATCATTGCCAGCACTGCTGTTCTCCACCAGCAAACCCCATCTCTAACCTGTAGGGACCATCAGTGAAACTTGCCATGTCTCTCTTTGGAGACATGAAGATCAGCTGTCATTCCTGCCATACTATTTTTCAGTGCTTCTCATTCAGTTTCTCAGTGACTCAGTTATTCCCTTCCAGTAGAGGAGAAAGCAGAAGCACTACCCAGCACCACAACCAAACCCTATAATATTAGGGCAGCTACTTAGTAAAAGCTACAGTAACATATAGCTGAATTCATTTCAAGACCCGTTTCAAAAATAGGAAAAAGCATCAAGTGCATCTATTCACAAAGCATCTTTGAGATAATTGTCAGCATTTATCTTTAGTGCCCCAGGGTCAGGAATTCATCTCTCTGTGCTCCAGGGACGTATTTCTTGGGTTTGCTGTGCACCTGCTAGCTTTTGGGCCATTAAATCATATTTTTTCCCCCTTAATTTCTTTTCTCAATTAAGATAATAGCAAGTTTTGCTTAGAACTGCTGGCACAAGATATAATTACAATGACAAAACAATTTTAGAAAGTTACTGTAGCTGTATTTTACGTGGTTCACAAATTAGTTCTCTCACAAATCAGAGTGCCTATCAAATACAAGCATTTCTGGATTGCCTACAGTAATTATCATTTTGTTCTTGCACCAATTTTTTCCAAATATAAATTTTGTCACTAGTGTTCTAATTATTAACATTAGAGGGTAATGTGTGTTTCTTCCCTATTTATCATTGGAAATAATAAGTACTGAAAGCGTGACAAGAAATAACTACTGACAATGGCACCTATAGAGCCATAAGAGCTTTCCGTGTCTGGTTTAAGTAGCAATGAAAGATTCTTTCATTCTTAATTCAGCCTTGTGAACGTGGTATGTTTAAATGGTCAATAATACTTGCACAAAAGTATAGTAGTCCCAAGGAACCAACTATGTCGCAAATCTTCACAGACCAAGTCTTATCCAGAGCAAAGTAAAATCATTAACGGATTCCCAGTCTAATTTGTATTTTGTCCTTTTGCTACTTGAAATTCTGCCAACTGTGCTGCTCATGTCCTCCTCACCAGTTTCCAACTACAGCTATAGCGCTAAGTAGGGTCATTTACGAGACGTGCTCTCCTTATCTAAAATGCGAGCATTTGTTATAGTGTGAAATCCTTGTTGGTGTGTTTAAACATGTTCAGCATCTGTGAGCAGATTCAGAGAAAGATCCTTTTTGATTTTCATGCTGGATTATTTTATATATATACACACACACATTCTGTATTTGCCTCAGGATGCAGCCAATGTACATGGCTGAAGAGTTATGCTATGGAAGTCCATTTCCAACAGCATATTCAGGATTCATTCGATGGGGAGAATACTAAAATCCAAGGCAATTTTAAGGCCTGGTTTTAACAAAAGCAGTTGATCTTTCTTTGAAGAACTTAGTCATTGAAAGATGAGAAACAATTTGCTTTTTGATCAATGGTAGAGCGAAATTCTGAGAACAGGGGCTGTTTTCCTTTTTGTATTTAGAGAGAACCTGCATAAGGAGGATGCTATTATTAATAGCCAGAATTGTAAGAGCTGCAGATAACTGGAAATGCTGTGTTGGAATAACATCATGATAGAAAACTTCCTCTATGCAAAAATCATGTATCCTTGGCCAGAAAAAATTCCATTTGCTGTCAAAACACACAAAGACCAATCTATATTATGCCCATCATTTAATTTCTCCCAAAATGTATCTTATTCCCTGAAAAATCTCTTTCAAAAAAGTGGGGGTTTTGTTTGTTACTTTGTTTGGGTTTAAAAAAACCAAACCAACACTGAACTCAACTCCAAATTTCTGTTCCAATTTGGAAGATGCAAAAGTCTTTTCAGCAAAAGATTTCTCTTTCCTGGCCAGTTCTAACAGTCATACCATTACTCCCCTTTTTAATTTTCTCAGAAAACCAATATATAGCATTTACCACAGTCAAGAAATTCAAGAATGGAAGAGTCACAGGAATCATCTCAAGGACAAAGAGCTCTTGACTCTAATCTGTCTACCCTAGTCTAACCATGCAAACAAAAAGGAAAATTTGTCCCTGCTCTTTCCAAATGACCAGAGAGATTCTAACAGCTCAGTCAAGCAGAAACAGCGTTAGATTTCTTTCCAAGTTTATTCATTTAAAAATATTTCTCAGTGAGTTCAATACTCTATTTTTTCTTTTTTCAGATATCATAATTTGCAATCCTCTAAAAGCTCTATTTAACTTTTAGTTCATCATTTGGGATACAATTCTTAAACAAAAATGTGTCCTTCATTTGAAGGATTTATTGTACCTTTGAAAACAGAAGATTGGACTAGAACTTATATACTGATTGCCTTTTATCACAAAAATCCATTATCCTCTTTAGAACTACTTGCTTGAAATAACTGATATTCTTTAAGATAAATAAGCATAGAGAGAAAAAAACTTTATTAGCAGAAGCTTAATTTCAAAATGAAATCTTCTGCTATTATTGATCAAGATTGCATGTTTGTAAAATGTTTATATATTTCATAATAACAGATATATCCCCATCATAAAATGTTTATGTTAAAGTTATTTTCCAGTAAGAATTACTGTGCAATATCTGAAAAATTCAATTCTTCCTTAGATGCAGATTGTGACTTCAATAAGTTGCTCCAAACTTTATACATTGCAACCTGTTAGAAGTTATCTAGAATCCATAACTGGGTCCATGACACAAAAGAAATTGCTGTTTACTGTTACTGTATTTTTCTCTTAAAGGTATTTTGGACCAAGTTCTCCAACACCGAGCAGTAAATAGAGGTTTTAATCAGACAATTTATTGTCCTTGAATTTATTGTAGATGTCAAAGGCATCTATTATAAGCTTATTTTAAATAAATTGCCTATTTATTCTGTGGCAAGGTTATTCCGTTGCTCTTTAGCGTTACACATGTAAAACTAACCAACCACATAGAATCTACAGGAAGGTCTTTGGTGGTAGAAGAAAAAAAAATTGTTTCTAAAAACAAATAATTACTTTTCTAATTAAAGAAAAGCTAGGAACTTCACACAATCTCTTTCCATAGTGTCTCTATATCTCACTTCCAAGCAAAAACGTAGGCAGTCTGTTAAGGTTAGCTGCACTGTGTGCAATTACACACACACTGGTGGTTATTCTGTGGTACACCTTCTATAACAAAACCTGGTTTTTAATACTAACAGTAATAGCTCTTTGCTTAATGCCTTCATAATTATTCTTAATTAACTTAGTCAAGCCCGAACACTGGACTATGCACTGGTGGGAATGGCAAGTGCCAGAGAAATGGCTAAGTGGCATAATAGAGGATTTCTTCCTTTAACGTTTCTGACTATTTCTAGCAGTTCTGTGCCTCAGCAGATGATATGATTAGCAAATTCAATAGAAAATTCTCCAACACTGTCAAGAGGGAAAAAAACTAATTATAACAGCAGAAGGGGTCAGAACAGATCTCGTACAAAGAGCAAGAATGCCTGTCTTGCTCCCCCAGGGAACCCTAAGACCTACACCAGTATCTGAAGGAACATGATTTCGGGCAAAGCAAATTGCAGCCAACTGAATGTCAGGGCCGGTCCCCCTCCCACCCCATCTCTACTTCATTCTCTGAAATTCCTTTTTTTCCTTGGGGGCAGGGGAAAATGGACTCAAACTCAAACCCCAAAACAATCTGCATGCCAAGAAGAGCCGAGTGTAATCTTCACATGGGAAACACATTTTGTTAACATTGCAGTAGGATGGCAAATCACATCTCAAAGTGATATGATCAATAATGACATCATACAGTAAATGTATTACAGTAATTGGCAGAACTCCTTCAGCAGTTGGAATTTGCAACCTTCTCAAGACCTTGGCAGTTTGGCCAAAGCCCTCCCCCATCATTCTGCAGCAGTCACCATTAGACTAATACCCTGCGGCTGTTTTCAGCCAGCTCTTCCCTGACTGCTGCACCAGAGTACATGGGGCTGAGGATTTTTTCATAGCTCTGGTGCTAAGACACTCTCTAATTAATGCAGCTCTGCATTAGACCATATCAAACCTCTCCCCTTTCAGGCATCTAGTGGAGCATTGCAGGCTTTGTTCTCTAATGGTAATTCCAGGATGCGTGCTGCACTTAGCCTACCTGCAACATCTGGGAGGCTTTGACCTGGTTTCATGGTGCAGGTCCACAGGGACATTCACTGTCCATGGTACACAACCGCTTATGGTATGTATTTTACAAAAAAACATACAAGTGCTTATTGATTGAGCACATTACACATTTGCAGATTCTTAATTTTACTGACATGCCCATTTCTTCATAACTGCTTTCTTCCATTTTCACCATATTGCAGCTATTTTCACTTACTTTGAAATTTTAACATGCTTAGTCTTTTTCCACCTCCATAGGAGACAGATGATAATTGTGTCCCCTTCATAGAGGGGAAATCAATAACATCACACCATTCCAGATGAAAGCTTGGTGGCAATCTTCAAAAACGTGATATACAGCAGTGATTTAACATCTCCCTTGGCAGGTTATTGCAGTGCTTTCCTGTTGATCATTAGAGCTTTTCCTGATGCCTAATAAACTACTTTTGTTGTAATTTAAGCACCCTGCTCATTATTTGTAACAGAGGAAAGAGTTTAATCTCTCTTATCTTTCACTGAATGCTGTAGTGCCAGGGTCTGAACTGTCTTTTTGTCCCTAGACAAATTCAGCATCGATTCCTACAACCTTTCATCACAGGAGATTTTCTAGAAGTGATAGTTCTCAACATCAGTTTGTTCTGGACCCCGTCCTCTATTTGGTCCTTATATTACCTACCCCTACAGGACACAGACCAGAGCAGAATAGTTCATTAAATTAGTTCTATGCCAAATTTAAACTACACATATACAGATTGTTTGTCAAAGCCATTTTTAAAGTTTACTTGACAGAAATAAGAGATTTGCTCACTATCTTAACCTACTGAATAGTTTTTGCCTGATCATACCACAAGTAATATCTGAGAGAAAAGAAATGAAGTTTTCACCCCAAAACATTTCTTGAACTATGATCACATGAAGAGGTGGCACATCAATGAAAGTAATTTTACACTTCCAGCATAGCAATCACACCTGTTCCCTCAACCTACTAATGAAAGCAACTTTTAAGGTACTGGTTTTTTTGAAAAAATGAATGTTTGGCAAGTCAATCAAGACAAGAATTTCACAGTGACTGCGTGACACATTACAAAGCTCTCTTGCTGGCTCTACTTTGACATTCCTAAGCAATGGACAACAAAAATTTTTTTTCTTAAATCTGTATCCCTACTATTCGTTCTCCTTTCCTACAGTACTAATTCTTCAGTGGTACCGATACATCCATCTACATAGCTACAGCTTAAATAGACAAAAACTCAGGTAGGTACAGATATAGATACATTTTTCTCTTGTGAGTTTGATTTCACAGTCCAGATGCTAGACATGGCAGCCCAAGTCACACTGGCACAACTAAAGAGGTGATGTGAGGACCTAGAGAGAGAGAGGCAGGAACACCAAAAGGCAGCATTACTGCCAAACTCTGTAACATCAAAACATCGCCACAGAGACACACTGGCATAAGTGATGGAAATATTTCCCCCCTGCCTTACAGCTCAGCGACTCATCAGCAGTGGTAGCCGCACTGTTTGTCAGGCTGAAATATGAACGCAAAACTGAAACAGCCTATGTTACAAATATCCTTCTCCCTAGTTTTAGAAATACTCAGTAATTCTGTAGAAGGGAAGCATATTCAGGGATTTATTTTTAAACTGAAGGTCATTCCAGTGACACCATTTTCATTGCAGCCCTGTGGCTTTACCAGCATAATTGAAGGTTGGTAGCCTGTGGCTCTAGGATGGAAACCAGCTGTCAAGAGAAGGAACATCTGGAAGGCCTGCAGCTACCCAAGGCACCCTGTGGTGCTGCACCCCAGTGAGCCATGCTCAGACCTGCAGAGCTCAGCAGTGTCTCCACATGAGCTGGTGAGACAAACTACCACGTTAGTCGGAATGACCTTTAACGTCAAAGTGCAGATGATAGCTTTCAGGTCTCATTTCATACAATGCTGAAAGTCTCAACATTAATAGAAGAGTACAAGCTATAATAAATAAATAATAGACTTAGACTAACTCAAAAATCAATCTACACTTTGTTGTGGACACCACCCGTACGTCAGCCTTGCCTGTTTTAACATCAGCTTGGCCAAGGTATTCCTTCACAAGTTGTCATCGTTGTTGATAACATCTGATGTTACTTTCTAATATCTTGACCAAACTCAGTGTTTTACTGTCATGTGCTTGGCTTAAAGTCCCCATGTCATTACATTTAGGGATGAATTTACACAAGCGTCCTACCACTTTCCACTGACACATTTGTAGCATTATCATATCTTCAAAAAAATTTAGGTACACACTTTCACTCATTAATCCAAGATTAGCAGTTCTTTTACCTATGACAAGAACCTGTGGTGTAAATATGGTCTCTTTAGGCTGACTGTAGGGGGGCAAGCACAGAAGGAGCTCAGTTTTAAACCAGTCAGGTAGAGAATATTCAAGAGTGCTTTTTCAGCAACACTGTTCGATTAGGCTGAAAAATTCACTAGGAAGCCTAAAGAAAAGAAACAAAACCCCCAAACAATCAAGCTTACTAATTAATTACAAATAAGGAAACAATTGCAGATAAATGCTTAATAGCAACCTCGATTAGTCTTCAAAATAGCATAAAACAGTTATTGTTTATATTTTGGCAATACTCTGTCCTAATAAGGATTAGGAAATCATTATTCAAGACATTATACAAGCACAAACATGGTACAGGGCAAAAAAGTATTCAAGATGGAAGCCAGAAAAACATTTCACAGTGGTCTGAAAAGGTCCGGACTGTTCACTGCCTGTCCTAACCTCTCAGTCAGAACAGTGTGGAAAAGCAAGGAAAAGGAGAGTGTGGCAAAGAGCCCAAGGAAGTGAACAGCAAGCACAGGAAAAGGGAAACGCATGCATTCTATATGTTACAGTCTATTTAAATGCGGTCTCTAGATTGTTTCTCTTAGCACAGTTCTGTTTAGACAGTTTGGACACATTGTTTTCCAGGAACCTTCATTTTAAGGTATCTACAGTATGAGGTACTCAAAGTACACTTTGGGCATGCTATAAACTGAAAAAGCAGGTGTGTGTTCTAAGGAATATACAATACACTTCACATGCCCCAAAATCAAGAATATTAAAGTAGAAAAAAGAGAAAGCAGCATTCAGATACATTGCCCTGTAATTGACTATTTAACAATAAACAGAAATATATGTTTTTCTTGGAAATTCATGTTGTCACTATGATTTCAAAAACAGACTAAGGTCTAATGCAATTATTTTAATTGTATTAATTATGATATTAATCTTTCAGGAAGAGAATAGTGAAGTCCACAGGCTCCCTGACTACAGAAGGATTTTACCTGTGAAAGAAAATATAGTTGCACGTGCTTTGCTGAGGTGTTGGACACCTGCCATGGACATTTAGACCTTTCTGAATTAAGAATGTATCACTTCCTTCTCCAGAATCAACAGACTAGGATGAAGAAACTTGAACAAAGACATGCAGAGAAGTCCCATAAATCAGTTAGAAGGGAACCAGATCTCCTGAGATCCAGAGGACCAGCTTTCCTGTAAAATGCTGCATATTGAACTTTGTGGAAAGTAGGACATGCTCCCAGCTCTGGTGGCATTAACATTTACAGACATTCAGCATTTGGCACAACCAAACTCCAGGTAAGTTTCGCCAACTAGTGTTTTTGAAAGATACATCCTGAAATATGAAAGATGTTCTTTATTTCTTATCTGACAGCACACTGTATCATGTTTTACGTTAAGTCTGATGAAAAAGAGAGAGTCTGTAAGAACATGTGTGCTTTGTATTATTGAAAGTGATGCTTTCTTAAAGTTTTCAAATAAAAATCCAGTTTAATGAAAACTTACTGGTTGAGAAAAAAATAATCTCTAGCTACTTCAACACAAAAAAGTTTCACCCTATGCCTGCCTTGAAAAAAGTCTTCTTGAGCTTTAAGTATACACTACTTATATAATTTTAGCCTTTGAAATATGGAGCACAGTTAGCTCTCTCTGAAACGCCACAATTTACAACAGCATCTGATGGAAGTCAAGGAACTTGCTAAGCTCACCATCTACTTGCTTTCTTCTATGATTAAACTCCCTGAGCATTCAAGGTGGAAGAGGATTTTTTCCTAAGAAAACGCGAGAGATCGTTACATCAGTGCTGTGTGTATGACACTGTTCTGATCGGCATGGGATCCAGTGGAAAGGAAAGAAGGAGGCTGACTGGATCTCTGAACTGGATCTCAACAGGTGTTTGTTAGCAGTACTTATTATTACGTTTAAGTGGATATTCTGTTTCCTGCATACTGTGCCTACCGCATCTATGTGTCAGCTAGAAGGGCAACTATTGGGGTCACTGCCATTTGCAGAACATCATTTTCCCTTGTCTTCCAGAGGGTCTATGTAAATTTATTTCAGTAAGAGTCATCTAGGATGAAAGTAAACAGCATTTTCTGTTTTATGTAGTGAAAACACAGCAATTGGAAGAATGAAACTGTCATAAATCAAAGGTTTTAGCAGCAAAGCAACATTTGGGGAAACATGCATATGCACACAGACAAATATTCAATTCCAAATACAAAAAGGTGGTTCTTTAGTGAGCGAGGAAAATGCTGAACTATATTGAACTGATCAGCAGGAGTTGATATTGAATTGATCTGAATAGGAGTTTTGTGTAAATCGAAGATACTGAAAATACTGAAATAAAAGTGTTGGGGTGAGAACACATTTTGCTTGATTATACTGAGACACTTCTGTAACAAAAAACACTTTTGCAGTTAAATCTTACAGCATAGAGTCCAAGGACATAAGAGAAACATTCTGAAGAGATTCTTTTTCTAGTCAAAACCCAGTTATCTTTATTTCTTCCTATTTTATAAGCACATATCAGGACAGATCTTGACAAACAAGCATCCCAAACAAATGTGAGCAAAGGGACACTGCATGGTGCAAGTGTGTTTTATTGCCCAGCACAGGGATCCTTTTTTTGTCTTGTTTTTCAGTCAACTGCAGAAACTATGTTAACTGAAAATGCTGCCCAGGCTTTTCAGATATCACCCAGATCAAAAAAGGACACGTGAAGAGAAAGTCACTAATGTCTGTAGCCTTTTGTTTAGTCAAACAACTGAATTCTTCTGAGATACATATCAGTGAGACAGGCTTTGGCAATTTATCCATTGCAAGCTCATATTGTGCTAGAAACTGTGCTGAAAATTAGGTAAAAACTACAAAACCCCTCTGTACATGGTTTCAGCTTTGCACTGATAATAGTTATTAACTCCTCAGGCTATGCAGCATCTGACAGAGTGATGCTTACCCCTGCCTCACTGCCTTATATATTCAATACATGCTTCATAAGGCAACATCTGTCATGCCCCATGGATATAAACCATACATGCATTTATATTGAGGTTTTAAGATATATGGCCTGGCTTGAAAATGCAATTAATTTACCACTCAAAGCACAAGTACATCTTGTCATTTCAATCTTCCAAGTGCAGCCCCTAAATACTTTTGCTTTGGAGAGAAGGAGAAGAAAAAAAAATAGTGATCTTATATGAACCAATGCAAATTTATCTGTTTCTTCAGCCAAAAATGATTATTAAGTGTTTTTAGGCACATTGGCTATTAAATATTTCAATGATTGTTGATTTGTATTTCTGCAATATAAACAAGTCAGGAAATCCCCTACTTTCACACCAAAGCCTAAATTCTTCTAGGCACTAGATACTTCTATACAAAAATCCTTATTTTTTCCTATACATTTTCTCCTGGATGTATCTAAGGTCATAGTCCAACTGAAAGACCACTAGTAGGAAGAGGAGAGCAAAGACAAGAGGAGGAAAAGTTTTCACATACCAAACACGTTCAAAGGTTAAACTAAGTAGTGTTTCCCCAGTAGCGGGACACTTCAGCTTGTGCTTGTTAGGTTACCCTGGACATGCCAAGTTCACACTCTATCCTGCATGTCAAAATAATAATTCACACACGCATCATTATCGATTCTTGAATATCCACTGAGTCGCTTCACCACTCATCCTTTTTCACGCTTCTGTGGGCAGTGGTAAGTTCAGATAATGGAGTATATGCCAAGGTATACACCTCCTGGCACTGAGCAGCTACTGTTTAAAAATAGGCCATAAAACATAAAAATAAGTGTAATGTTTATAACAAACATCGTTTCATGCTTTTCTTGTTCTGCCTCCTGTTAGCCATTTCAACTTGAGAACAGTTTCCAAAAGCATTTCCAAAACCAGTATGAAAGACTAAAATGCTACAAAAGCGTCCAATAAGCTGAGGATCAATTGTATTTATCACCTCTCACCCAACACATTGCATCCATCTACTCAATTTACATTGCACGCTGAATATCAACTATTTTGGAAGGTGCTGCAGTGAGGAAAAAATGCAGAGAGCAAATACAAACAGGAAGGTGAAGAGCTGTAGGAAGAGGAGAATCTTCAGGATATTTCAGAAAGCAGGAGGCTTTTTGCTCTCCGTTTTGCTACAAGCATATGTACACATGAAGATGGATACATCTGGCCAAGAAGTTCTAGTTGAAGTTAAACACAGGGTCATAATCACAAGGACTAGACACCAACACGTCTGAAGAATGTTTTCAGTTGTCATAGTAAAACATAATTTAGATCTGGATTTTACAAATGTTCTTCCATGAGTAAACTTTGGAATACTGTTGAATTCACTACAGGTTTGGATGTTATACTGGGGCTAGACAAATGCTTCAAAATGGGCACAGGAAAGAAAACCAGTGGAATATCTGATGATTGAAACATGATCCAGAGCTCATGCTGATGCTGAGTTCTGCCTTCATAGCTTTCACAATTTTTTTTTATACTCTTACAACTTAATTCTTTTAACTTTTGCAGCTCTCCTCAACTACCAGACAACATCTTGCATTAGACTTTTTGTATTAAAAAAGTCTGAACAATGGTGTTTTCAACATTACATCATAGTATATTGCAAACATATGTTAGTTATACTTGTATAATCAAAGTCTTCTTTATCTTCTAGATATTTCTTAAGCTAGATCAAAACTAGCAATAAGTTTATTTTAAATATAGAGGTTCTATATAGTTTTATAAATGAACCTTAAGGATGTTTCAATTTTCTTTCAATAAATAACAAAATACATCACGGTTTTTTCCGCCCATTAACAATATTAGCAAACTATAAAAAGAAAAAAACACCACATAAAATGCCCCCTTTCTTCTACACAGTAGTAGCATATTAATGTTGTTTCCAGTGTATTACAGAGCTGTTGTGCTTTCTTCTTTCCCTCACGCAGGGAGAGAGGGGCACTGGAGGAAGCTTCCTTGCTCGCCTGCAGGTCTTGGCCCGAAGACCCGACAGTCCCACGAGCGCTGACAGCATTGAGTTCCCCAGGGACTTCTCTGTTTGCCAAAGCACGCACAGAACAAGACCATAACTACATGGAGCACTCTCTTCACCCAATCAAAACAACTGAGACTTATCCTAGCATTGGGGGGGAAATAAAAAAAAAAAAAAAAAAAAACACACTACACTGATTTCACCAACAATTATTTGATCCTTAATACTTTAAGCTCATGACTGACTGCTTCAGTCAGCTTCTCCTGAGACTTATGTGGTCTTCACGTAAAACAATTGTTTGTGAGAACAAGACCTTTTCTTGGATCAAGAACCCAAAAGATAAACAAGTTTTGAAAACACACACACAATGGTATAAGATAGCACTACAAAACTCTCTCAGCCAGAGCCAGGGCTCCCCCAAGAGCCCTAAAAGCTTAGATGAGAAGGATTTTGGCTGGATCTTGAGAAGAGGACTTCTTAGGGCTTCAGTTTTCACAGCTCACAGTCAGTTTGCCAGACAGGCTGTTAAGAAATCAGTCAACTCATGCTTTCTCCCATTGTGCTAAAAGACTGCCAAAGTGGGGGAGGGAAGTGAGCTGACAGCAAACTGGAGCTACCACCACAATGTACACATTTCCATAGAACACGTAGATTTTTAATAAGTATCACAAATATTTTTGCAATTAAAAGACATTGGTAGAAAATATTTCACCTGGCCAAATTGAATAAGAAAGCTCAGCATTATTGCTTGTAAAATATGAAGGTCAGTTATGATAGTGTTAGGAAATGTAAGAACAGCTCTATATTTATTTCAGTTTATGCAGGCTCAGAACACTCCTCTTTTGTCAGAGCATTGTAGTATAAGTAATGCAATGCATGAACGTACCCTACTTGTAGATCAAAATTGGAGAATCTGAATTTGTCAGGTTGCTGATACCTAGCTAGCTTTCTAAACAAATAGAAAAATAGTGTGATTTACAAGTATAAAAAAGTCATTTACTATTAGCGTTTTTCATCCTCCCAATGAAAAGTTTTTAAAAAAAAAGTCTTGATTTTACAATGGGATTGTTTGACAGAGAATTTATTGTGATGTTGTAAATAGTTTTATCTGTTACTATCCATAGGATCATTTAATACCTTGAAATAAATTGGAGAAACATAACAAGAAAAAGCTGATTAATAGAAAGCTTTTCCTTTTTTTTTCTAGGTAACAGTTACCATAGATGCATATTCCATGAACACTAACTTTGCTTCTCTTAAGAAGTTTGGAAGATATGAAACATTGCAAAATTATAACATTTTTAAGGATATTAAAAATATGGTATCTTCAACTATAACAGAATATAGGATGCCTACTGGAACCTATTCTTGGAATTCTTAAATAGGGCATGACATTTTAAAATAGCATGTCTTAAATAATTATTTTTTTAGGTGTTAATATAAATCGAGACCTCTGCATCATTAAATAGTGTGCCTCTAGTTTAGCTTTATTTTACAAGAACTGTTCATATCTACATATCTGCTTATGAGTATGCAGCCATCATAATTCTTTTTAAGCAAAGTGTGACATTTATTAGAAATATCAACATTTCAGGTAATTCCCAAGATGTCCAATATCAGACTATCATGAGTCTTTAAATATTGTAGGAATACAGGAAGGTACTACTGAGATCGTGAAATTGAGATGATACTAGCATTTGTTCAAGGGACCCTAATACTTATTTCAGAAGAACAGAAGATCTGCTCACCCTGTGAATACACTGCTCCTTAACATTCTCTCATCAGCTGTAAACCTTAACAACCAGGAAACCAAACCACAAATACTTTGATGGTTTGCAAGGCAGCTATTATAAAGCCAAACACCAATGCCATTTTTTCTAGTTTAGAGACCCAGTGCAAGCAAACAGGTTAAAATAAGACATCTGAATTCAACTGTTGCCTACGGTCTTCATATCAGGTCTCCGAAAGCAAAACAAGAGAAGTATCCCTTTGACCCTAGTTATTCATATGATTCATTATGAGAGTCACTTTCAAAATGTTGCTATGTATTCTGGACTCCAGGACAGCCAGGCCAAGGAGGATCATGCCTTGGAAGAACAAGCCCACAAAGTTAGTAGCTCTACAGCATTGGGGAAATACAATGTCCTTTTTCAAGATACTAGTTTTTTTTTTTCCCCCAGAACAGAACAATTTCACTGCTCAGTCCTGTATTCTTGTAGTTACTTTAAATACATTTAACTTCAGTGGTGATAATACAATTTGAAACTGGCTTTTAGACACCAGTACACACCTGTAGGCACATAACTGGTCCTGTTGCTATCTATCCAGCCATATCTCATTTCCACATGCAGAAAAACAAGGAAGTACAGATACGAAGATGCAAACAGGGCTGACACTTGACTATTGAGACCCATCTCCATGGTCACATTCATCATTGTTTGTCACATTCATCATTAACATAGCAAACATGCTATGCATGTATTAGCATCAGTTCAGAATTTTCATCACCTAGACAGAAATTTAAGTTATTGTCTGTCTTCCTTCTACTTCAATAAATATTAAGGCACCTGCCTGCCTTCCTCTGGAGGTGAGGAAGATATCAATGAATTCAGCTTTTCTAATCCTCCATACTGTACACAACCAAGGATTTACATTAAAATTTATCCAAGAGGCAATAACTAGTATAAAATTTATGACCTAAGAATAGCTTGTTATACACTTCCATTTGCACTGAAGAGATGTTGCCATCTGAGGTTTTGGCCAATGTTTTCTTTACCAGTCTCTCCATCAGTTACTATTATCTTTGTCAGAGAATTATTTTTCCTCAATATTTATTCTATTTAAGCCCAAAATATCAAAATAGGTGCAAAGTGACATCATCAACCAAGCAATTTCCCCCAGTAACTTTATATATATACACACATACACAACAGGCACTGCAATTAAAGATTTTTAAAATCCAAGTGATCTTAAAGGATTTAATCTAGCAACTCTTACTTGCAGTAACCTTACCAATCTTTACCAGTGATGACACTATCACTAACACTTAGTAATTTGTAATCTGTCTCAGAGGAAAGTTTGGAGTTATTTCACCAATAGGAGAGGAGACAGGAGAGTTGGAAACATATATGTGTGTATGCATATTATATGGATAGCTATAAAATACTATACTACTGTCTTTTTAGTAATGCATCACCTCCTAATATATCAAGAATTTCAAGAGAGCTAAAGAGATCAGAAAAACATTAAGAAGTTCATTGGGTGACCTAAGCTAGTTGTAGAGTCACAGGTCATGTTTGCAGTCTTGGGTCACCAGAGACACATTCTGTCAGTACCTCAAAATTAATACTTTAAAAGGGTTGTACAGGTGTCTCAAATGCAATCATGCTTCACATTCACATGCCTTTTTTTTTTCTTTCAGTGGCCATTCAGATAGTTGCATTCAAAACTGACACTGTTAAACGAGTTATAAAAAAGAACAGTTGGAGAATGGATCGGAGTCTTTGCTTGTGTTCATCGTGCATTATTTCTCATGTTGATGGATAGGAAGTAAAAAGAAAAGACACTTTTGAAAGGCACATGAAAATTTTTAAGAATGCCAGTGAAGTTATTCTTCATGGATTAAAGCATTTGTCTTTTCCTGAGAGAGATTTTAGTGATGTATTATTCAACTTCTGTAGCTTTAGTACCAACAGTACATCCAACATTATGCATTGTTAACACAGTAATTACACTTTCCACTTCATAAACCAGCATGTCGTCATCTCGAGATCTGTGCCATCTGGAGGGCCAGCTGACAGCACAGTCACCTGGGATCCAGCAGGAAGCTGAGCTCCAATTGCGTGTCTTGCTCACATTGCATTATACAAGCAAATAACAAATTTTGTCAAGCCATTCATAGTGCCTTGTATTGAAAACAAATTTTGTCAATAAAAATATAACTATGAATGCTCATTCATTTAAAACAAGAAATGAATTATTCATACTTTGAACATTCCTCTTCCCAGACACTCTTTGTGTCTCTTCTCATTTAGAATGATTAGAAGTAGCCTCAAGTCCCAAGTGAAGGAAGGCCGTGCACATTGTTATTCTTTTGGTATTCCTGATGGAAAATAAGATTTTTCAAAAGAACCCATGTAGCTTAGGAACAGAAGCTACTTCTGAAATTGGAACAGGGGCACACAGGCTGGATTATGTATTGTGGTTTATTATACTCCTTGTCAAAACCAGATCTGGGAAAGAATAATACATCAAAAAAAGTTACACCCTACCCTGAATCCCTCCCCAACTTTGCAATCTTCACATCAATAACCAAAAATTAACAAACCCTACTCACAAGTTTTGAATCCTGCTGTAAGACAGTTTGACATTTCTGTATTTTTTAACAACTACATGAAAAATTATCATCATAACGCACTTCCCAGTAGGATAAATCAATTAGTAACTAAAAATACAAAATCAAATTCAGAATTTGTCAACCAGTGCCTCTGTGGAACCCACATACTCTGCAAAATCAGCTGCTATTATGCATGTTTTGGTAAAGTAACTGGATTTCTCTACATAGGCTTCAGCTGACAGTATAGCTTCTTTTTCCCCCCCTCCTATTCTTCAAGTTCTGCATAAGACTATAAGAAAATTTCCAACATGAAAAGCTTTTAACTGGCAAGTTCTGCTAAGTGTGAAGAAAATGTTGGAATTTACCCTTAGGTTACCCCTAATACACAAAATAATTTATGCTTTGGATTTTTAAGCTGAGAGGACTGTCTCTAGCCAGAAGTTGAACAAGCAGAAGCCAGAGAACATCTCTTATGACACTCAAGCAATGCCACTGAAAATTTATACCTGATCTAAAGGACATTGAAACACAGGAAGAACCTCCTTCCTAATCACAGAAGAGACTCAAATACACTAGTAATGATCTTAGGGTCAAAGTGATTTAGTGCAAACCATAACTATTTGCTCCTATACATTAACAGTCACTATATGTACAAAGACGTACCATCTGTATTTATGAAACAATTGTGCACAATGAATCATTGCTCCAGACTGCTTATAACTCAGTATTGGTAAAACTACTCTTACCTTCTCAAGATTTACTGTAGACCAACCAATTGTTTCCAGCATCCCATAAAATTCTGACCTCCTCGAAAAACCTGCAGAACATCTCGGCTCAGATTATGCAGCTTAAACAAACATCAGGAACTATCACTAAAAGTTAAATAGTTGTTGTGAGAGCAAGACTTCAGAACCATGCAAGTAAGGATTGCATTACAGAGAGAGCTCTCTGCTGTGACAAGAATAGTGCAATATTAAACTGAATTCAAATTCCTTTGAAAAAACCCAAATAAATCACTGGGGTGAAAAGCAAGTGCTCCATCTCATAAGCAGTCCCATTTTCAGCTCTGCCTTCTATCCTTCCTATCATATACATATATCACAACTTCTACAAATAGCTGGAAGCAAGCTGATGACTGTTCATCTGCCCAACACATCCACTACTGACTGCTCTTACAGACAGCCCGCAGACTACTATATAGTCCTCTGCTCTGAGCCCGTGGTGTACGGCTTACGTACACCAAGAGCTTATTTTAAGTGCAAGATGTTTTCACTTAAGTAGCTGTTATCCCAGAAATCATTCTACTCAATAACTCTTGAATAATAGAGGTGCTTGCCGAATACTTTTTAACCTGAAGTTTTTCCCCAAAGAAAAAAATAAATTGTTCAATCTATGTTTCATTCGATTTCAGTAGGGAGGAAAAAAGAAAAAAAAATACCACTGTGAGAAACAGAGTGAGTAAATGGTGATTTTTGTTGGCTTTTTCTGATTAAAGGTTTTACAAAAGTGTAAGATAAATTCTCTAAAAAGAGGGAAGGGGGAAGGCAATTTAATGATATTACCAAATAGACATCTCTCTGTTGCAGACTAGCACTCAGTGAATTAACACAAAAAGACTCTTGAATATAAGGTGGATGTTCAGAAAATATTGAGTTATAGGTGTGATAGAAAAACAAGGGAAAAAAATTTAGAGACATCAGCTTTCCAACTTACTCACTAATATTGACATTTCCTATAATATTTATTCCACCAGCTCAGGGTTTACTTTCCGAATAAATAGCTTTTGTGTTCCTAATCTTTCTTTGGCATCATATTCAAGACAAGTAAGATTACTCAGTTGTGAAAAATAAAGACGACTGCAGTCTTGGGCAGAAAGCAATCATTATATTAAGCATTTGCTCAATATTCAAATGAGGAATAAGGCAGATAGCAAGGCAACTGCCAAAGAAACATGAAATACCATTGAAATTCTTAAAAAATTTCCTTAGAAGTTATTGATGCCTGACCTCCTCCTGTATGACTGAAAAATCTAAAGGGTTACAGTAGATTGATTATTGACCCTGAACATTCTGGGTGCAGAGCTTTTAAAGTTAGAGTTAGTGAATTTTTATCAGTGAGAACTGTGATGGAAAAAGGGAGATTTAGGAGCAAGAGATGGATAGATGCTCTGGCAAAACCAGAAGGCCATTAGATCTTTTCATAGGATACCTTTTATGTTGTGAATAAAGTCTTTCTAATGGAACGTACCACAGAAAAAACCACATTACTGCCAGCTCCACAGATTTCATTGAGACAGCCATTGCTTTACATTAACAGTTCCTTTTCAGAGAAATAACTGTTTGGATAACGAATGAAAACAGCCTTAAATTACACTGACAGTTTTTTAGAGAGCTGTGATTTGCCATGGTAATTAAATTTTACAAGGAAAACCTGCCACGTTTTACAACAACTAGATGGCACTGTCCAAATAAACAGTTATAGTCATGCTCATTTATCTGCTCATTAAACCGAGTTTTCTATTTGTTTAAGCAATTAGTTATATTTAGAACAATAATTGCCAATCTTCACAAGAAGACTTTAAAATAGGATTTTTTGAAAAAAAGAGATCCTTCGCTAAAACTAAAGCTAAAACAAATTTCCTCTAATTTCAAGTATTGACATAGAAATTCCTGCCTGACAGAACTCAATGGCAAAATTCCCAGGTGACTTGGGCAGAGTCAGGGTTTGACTCACGATGCCAGTGTTCATTACTAGGATTATATAATTTTCCCCAGCCTTTGGCTTCTTTTAGTTCCTCTCCCCACCACATTAACACACATAAATGATTATAACATTCAAAGCAAGAAAGACATTGATATTTGTCCAGAACACAGCAGAGTTTGATCATGTTCTCTCTCCAGTATAAGTAGGTAAGGATTCCAGGTTCTTTACTGGCAGTGCTGCTCAGCATTTTGGAAATTGCCTGTTAGTAAGAAAGGAGACAACATAATGAATGAACCACCAGAGTCAATTTTCAAAAGCCTTCAAGGACTAATCTGTACAATTGGATGGAAGAAAGAAATCCTGGCACTTCTGAAAGGGCTGAAATTAGCTAATGGTAGAGATATTTTTGAAGAAGTGTATTGTCTCTATTATTTTTCACAGTTTTCTTCTGTTTTATACACATTTGCACTTATGTATAGTTTAAGTTATTGCATATGAGTAATACAGCAGATATAAAGTACAGCATTTGGTGCCTATGCACAGGACTTGGGAGAGCATTCAGCAGCAGATAGTGCCCCTTGGAGACAGGCCGACTGGGTTGTTAAGAGTCCATGATCTTAGGCAGGGAAGTTTTGTTCTTTATTAGCTTTCAGATTTTGTGCTCCAAAGCACAAAATAGACAGGAGATAACTAGTCTTGTGTATCGTTACGATTGCTGTCACACTGCCCACTAGAAAAGTTAAAAAAAAGGTTTACAAAAAACCACCCTCCCCCCCAATAAACTCTAGAGAGGTAAACAACAGCCTCAATCCGGTCTGTGTTGCTCAACAAACCCAACCTCTTGCCACAAGCCTGCTGCAGACGTGCACAAACCTGTTCCCTGGAACAGGAGCCAAATGAATGGGCTTTGTGGACAGCCTTGACTTTCAGGCAGAGGGAGCAAACCCTGGCACAGTCACAGGGAGGTGCCCACCTCCTGCAGTCACAACGCTTGAGGGAAACATGCTGTACCTGATTCAGGGAAAGAAAGCAAATTGGGAAAAATGCGTAAGGGATTATAATGGTACTGCTATACTTATATGATAAATTTGTTTGCTCCACAGACAAGTATTGTTCAATTTTGAGCAGACTGTACTTTTGCATGGATCACTGACTGTGGAAGATTTCCCAAAAACATGGAGTTGCACTAGTTATAGTGCTGTCCCCAGGTATCTGAAAGTCCCTCGATTGAGGCAGTCATGCATATTGTCAGTGGTATGAGTTCAGTTCCTTCTTCTGCTTGACTGGATTTGGTCCCACATCCTCCCTATCCTGGAAACGCCCTGACCACAGCAATGCAGTAAGGTGTCCTGGCAAAGTCTCCTTTCAGTATCAATGCTTTGCCTTGATGCTTGCTTACCTTCCCCAAACATACACAATGTAGTCTAACGGGAGGTGATTTTACTGCATGCAAGCCAAGGTCTACAGAGAAAAAAAATATAATAAAATCACCAGAACAGAGTAAGAACCATGTGTCCTATCTTGAAAGTGCATCCTTGCTGGCAAGCTGAAAGGCTATTCTCTTCTTCTATCTCATCAGCTATTTCTTTTACACAAGATAGGACAGCTCTAACAGGAGTTTAGGGCATCCTCCTGGGTAGTGGAAGGACATGATTTGAAGTCTCCCGCTTGCCAGGTGGGTAACTTCATTATTGGATTGTTACACAAAAGAGCAGTCTGTTCCTCCAGCACTATGAACACAGACCTTGGTTGTCTTTTCTTGCAAATGCACCAACATGTTGCAAAAACAGGTTTCATGACATGTGGAACACCAGCTCAGGACACAAAAAGAGATTGATTCAAATCTGTTTCGAGTGACTGCCTGTGTTTCCCTCCCCCCCGCCCCATATTTGTTGTGAGGATGAAGAAAAACAAATCAAAGTCATTTGTTCCCATAGCCCCAGACACAGGTCTGAAAGATTTATTTAATGAAACAAAGCCCAGCTAGGTCTGCTGAGGTCTCACAGGAGAGCTGAGAGCCAAGGACTCCAAGTACAGTGAGTACAATTTTATGGGAGAAAACAGGCACAGGCCTGTGAGCTAAAAAGTTGTATCCACGCAGAGGGTACACAAAGGCTCAAAGAAACAGCTTGCCCTCTACCAGACAAATCACGTCACACCGCTTTGGTTCACTAATCCTTTTACAAGCCACACGCTTTCAAATGCAAACACAGTGAATGTTTTAGGGGAACTCTGCTAAAAGTATCCATAAACCAAATGCTTCAAGATATTATGCAGATTGCAAATTATTTGCATTTTGATTGACTAATCAGCTTCCTGAACAGAGCTCTCTATATACTACGATTACTGTCTTGATTTGGATTCAGCTTTGCAAACCTCCTCTATTTTAGTAAATCCATACATTTATCTTGAATAACAAAGATTCTGGAGCTTTTTCTGTTGTCACGATTGCCATGTTGCTTTTTCCTTTAAACTAAGTTAAAAAAAATTATGTGTTGACCAAGATCAGTGAAAGCTTTTATTTGATTGTGCTTAAAATGAAACATGGTCATATTTATGCTGGCAACTCCTGTGACACATTCACAGTTTGGAAAGCATCTGAAAGGTTTTATTTAAGAAGAGTGAATTTTCACTTCATGCTTGCTTCTCCTCACAGCCCAATTCTGAGGTCCTTCTACTCAGCTCTTGCCAAAAAGAGAGGAGAGTGTTAATCTAGAAGCACTGCTGTTTTCAAGTGACCTTCTCTCCTTGAAAAGCAATAGCTTTGAAGGAGTGGCAGACAGAGTGACAAGTGTTCAAAGTAAAATGCAAATAGAATGAGATCTACTAGCTCTAGGCATCAGGAGATCCAGAAACAGTCTGCATTGAAGAGCTTAGCAGCTCTGGTAAATATGCTCTTGTTGATTTATCACAACCGTCCCTGCTGCTTATGAGGATATTGTTCATCTTCCTGAGAAAAGTTCCCATCATGCCAGAGCAAACACTAGCTAAGCAAAGCACACCAAGAAACATACCAAATCTGCTGGAGCATCACGTTGGAAGTGGCAGGGAGAACTGTACCAGCCACAACAAGCAAGAACTCATTTCCCTATTGGGAGAGGGATCACATTTATGACAATTTCCATTAAATAAGTAGGTCAGTAGTTTAACAATACCCCTGTCGTCAACTTTCATGGATCCTCAACCCGCTGCTGGGCTCACACGGGTGAATCCCTGCACACGCGAAGCAGAATTGCCCACCAAGGAGAACCAGTTGCAGGAACAGAGGCAGGGACGTGCCCGTCTGACGTGCATCACCCTAAGCCCAAAGTAACAGAGGTTGATGTGACAGAATGACTGCAGTGCTAGCAAAGCACAAACCCAGCCCTGCAGTCTTCAGAAATGCAGAGGATAGAGAAGATGCGTTAAAGGGGTCTTGGCACTCTAGGTTTTGCACAGCATTTAAAAAGAGAAGTATTGTGTTTTTATTTTTGTTAGGAAATAATTAAATTAACATAGTCTGTCTACAGCTTGAAGGTGGGGTGAGGGCGAATATGTTCTACCTAGAAATTGGCAAAAGCGCCACTTTCAGAGTAGACAGCTTTTATTCATAAAAAGCCAACTAAGTTTTTATGCTAATGAAGGAGAAATTTTGGGGGTGGGGGTGGTGTTCTGCTTCCTACTTTGTAGGACACACTGGCAAGTGCAACCAAAAGTTGAAACAAGGATCATTACCCAAGAAATAACTATATACGCAGATCTAATCTCCCCACGTCACCAGTTCAAAGCCACTCTATACACACTTCCATTTCACACACCACAGCCTATGAACAGCAGCCCCTCACAGCTCTCCCCTGCATGCCACAAACCTTGCAAGCTCCAACTTTCAGATTATTTCCTGTGCCATCTCTCCCACTGGAAGCCTAAGTCTTATTGCTCTGCTATCCAAAAAAACCCCAAACCTCAATTTATTTGTCCTGGCTTTGGTCATGCAGCTGTCCTGCTGCCAATACTGTTGGGTGAGCTTAACCAGCTCTTGTCTCTCCTGTAGACCTACTACCTGATGTTCTTAAGGAAAGTAGACAGATCCTCTTTCAAGTCTTTGTTTTGCTAAGAAAAAACAAACAAACAAAAACCCACACACAGAGGGAAAAGGAAAAAGAAGCTTTTTTACCAGCTCATAGCAGTAGCACCTGAGCACCTCCTTTCTCAACAGTAGACACACTGAGCAACTTCTGAAAGTTGTTTTGTCATGGAAATGTAGCTGCTGATTTTCACTAGGAGTGAAGCTTTTGTCTACATATTCTAAATGAAGTCACAGGGAAAGACTAGTGTAGGAAAGGACAAAGCAGTGTAAAAAGGGAAAAACAGATCCTAACTACTATCCAATTGTTGCTTTAGGTCCTTTATTGGGGGTATCTCACAAAAAGCTAGGAAGGAGAAAAAGAAAGAGTAAGCTCAAGTGAGGAAAGCCAAAACCAACAGCTATACCACACATCTACATCAGAACAGGGCCAAGCACCTCAGCAAGACATGTAGGAAAAGGGAAGAGAGAACAACAGGAAAAATGCTAGAAGCAAAATATTTTCATGAAAGTGAGATCTTTCTCTCCCCTTCTCTGTTAATACTGACAAGCACATCTGGCTTCCCTCCCACAGCCTTGCTGTTGAGATAGGACAGCAGTTAGAAAACACCACATTCTAGGAGACAATTCAGAAGGAGAAAATGTACGCTGGATGTAAGGACAAGCCAATTAAGTAAAAACTAAGAAAAATAACAAAAGGTTCCATTCTCAGCAATTTGAAATAAGACATGTGACACTGAACAAATTTGTCACAGAAGAAAGAGAGGACCATTTTTGGTTCCAAGAGAGGTTTTAAAAACCCTCTCAACCATCTGCTGTCATTATACAATCGCTAAAGTTGGAGAAAATCCTTCCTTCCAGAATCATTTTGCTACATGATAGTTAATTACAGATGCTTCTTTAATTTTTACAGCGTACCTGGATTCCAACAGGAATTGTCAATTAACTGTTTCATATTTGGTTTTGTTTGGTTTTAGTTTCACTATTAATATTCAAGTCTTTTTTTTCTTCCAAAAATTGATGCAAGTTTTCATAACCATTGCCTGTCAGGTGTCCTCAAGGCCATGGCAAATAAAGTTTTGGATGACACCAATAATGAGATGTGGGACAAAGCAGCTGAGAAAGCAAACAGAACACTAGTTGTGGAAGTGTAACTTGTGCAAACAAAGTGACAGATTTGTGTTTATTAACACTTGTTTACACTTGGAAACTGAAAATACGGTAATTTCAACAGTAGAAAAAAGGCTGAGGAAAGCTTAGTAAGAGTTCAAGAATATTTTATTTTACAATTGAGCTACTGAGAGAACATTTGCATTTGGTATCTATTCTCCCATCAGATAAGATACAACTGAAATAATCTGATAAAACAAAATTGTTACAAATATTTATAGAAATAAAAAAAGATTGCCCCAGTGACAGCAGGTCCTTATCCCACATGGGGCACTGCAACACTGTTGAAACAAAAAAAGGAAGGAAAGTTTTGGCCTTTCTTCGAACTTTCCTGTTTTACAACAGCAAAAACAAGGTCTGCCACTGTGAAGGCATTTTTCTGTCTTTATAAAAGAACTGTAATAAAATGTGTACAGAATGATGCTTTGGTTATTTCAGGAAGAAAAAAAAAATCAGTGAGAGTAGCGCTTTTCAAGAGTAGTAACACTTCTGCTGGGGGCCAGTCTGAAGCTAACACCTCAATCACATTTGCAGTTATATTTTGCCACCAGCTTTGACTATTCTCTGAAGACAATCTATTAAACAAAAGAAAGACTTACCAACAATGACTCAGTTGGCAAACAGTACCACAGTGCTAATATTACACTAAATGATCCCCAAGTAAGAGAGACACCAGTTAACAACCCCTTTGGGTGTCTTCCACAGTCCAAAAGAGTGACCACTTTATATAGAGAAAATTAGTATGAGTGTTGCTAAAACAGGATACCTTGAAAGACACTAAGATGAGAAAATCTGCCTTGTAATTCTACCCTAAAAATGCAATATAGTCAGTGATACATACTCTGCTCAGTACAGGGTCAAAGTGCTACTGCCAATGAGGTAGGAACACTGCACTTTCTTTTTATGGTATAATCTCCAAAGGAAAACAAGGGATGGACCAAGCAAGTAGAAGTTCCACCATGAAGTAGTCTGACCCTTGAAAAGACAGAGGAAGAATCAAGAGAAGAAAATTTGAGGTTCAGCTGTCTAGTCTGAAACGTTTAACTTGTATCACATTGATGAGTCAAATATAAAACATGTTGAAATGGCCCTTGAAGAACGTCACCTGCATGTGGAAACTTTAGCTCTATCAACTTGTCTGCAACTTGTATGTCTGTTCCCAAGGAGGCATCTATGTGATCTGGGATTCCATGATCAACAGCAGAAACAATAGAAGGAGCAAGGCAAAAATTCATCAACAAATCTCAGAATATTAATATATGATTAAGAGTTTCAAAGTTATTTGAGCAGAAATATAAGCCTGTTCAATAGATTTACAGAGCCAGCAGAGCTACTGTCTTTTGTCTTCACTGTGTATTTTGACCTACTTTTATTATAAATATGCATGTTTGAGTTCCAGTCTAATGGTAACAGGCAGGCAGATTATTTCAGGCTTCAAGGCCTGGGTGAATTTGGGGCACTGGTGACAGCCAGCTGGCTGTCTTCCTTGTCTATTGTTGTGCTTCCCCTTGCAGTTCCCCCTTTAGAGGGGAATAAAAAGAAAGAGAAGAAAAAAGCATATTCATTGTCTAATCAACAATCTCCCCTCTGCTTCCCTCCAAAGCAGTGAATTGTAAAAGAACCGAGATCAGTGCCACTGGAACAGACCAACACTATCACTCAGCAAACGGTGCCCTGAATAACTGGGGCCACTGCTGTTTAAAATAGCAAGTAACACAGGCAAAGCATACATACACCCCTGAGCATCTCTTCTTTTATTCTGTGTGCACGTTTGTTTTGCTCACACCTGAGGTTGCCCTTGCTCTTCGCAGATTTTCTCCAGGTTGAATGTACAAGTTTCAGAGGTGCAACCCTGAAGATGCGTGAAGCGCTGCGCAGTTAGGGTAGAACAGAAAAAAACTTCCACCACCAAAAGTACAAATAATCTGCAGTTATAGCAGGTGAAAGTCCCTAGTGGAAAGCAGTGGGAGATTTTATTTTTGTAGTTTCAAGTGAAACACTTGTACACTAATATACAAATTTAAATAAAAAAATGTTCTCAGAAAAAAACCAAAAATGCTATTAGAAAACTAGAAATCTTCTAATGAAACATTTATCTGATAAAGCGTAGCTATGAAAAGTAGTTTTAAAAAGTTTTAGAACTAAGAAAAGGGACAAGTAAAATTATTTTGGAAGAGTGCAGTGCATTCTGTTTAAAGGGAGAGGGAATGATGCAAGCCAGCATGGTAAAAGTATACATTTTAACACATTTGTCCTCTCTCACATCAACCTTAACCACATTGTCTCTGCAGTTCTTTTTAAGGTATTCTCCTATTCAAGTGAAACTACATTTTTTGCTGCCTCTTTACTATTAGTTTTCATTTCTATTCTAAACATGGCTGGGTATCAACCACAAATGGGACTATATTGTGCTAGGCATCACAGATAATCTAAGTACTCCCAGTGCAAGCATATGAAAGAAATAGGATGTGAAGAAAGGAATGTGGAGTTACAAACACAATGAAAAGTGACACATGCAAAACTGTAGTTTGCTGGGGGCTAGAGGTGGCTAAGAAGGTATAGTAGAGTCATGGGAAGTAAATGCAACTGAGTGGAAATGGAAAAGAGAGGGGAAACACAAAGTAAAGCCAAGGTGAAATGTTCAAGTCTTAAAAAAAAAAATTCTAGCAATTATTTTTGCTGGAGTTTTCACAAGATTTTCCCCTCATGAAGACTGTTTTCTTATCAGAAATGAACTGCCTGTCCCTCACTGTTACAGCTGTAGAACTATTCTATACAGGTTATAGCACTTAGTCCTAAAAAAAGAGAAAAAGAATATTTTGCACCTAAATTCTGAAACTCAGAACACTGTGTTACTGTCTTTGCTGGATGTGTGTGTGATTGTGACACACAATACAAAAAAACAATAAAAAATTTAAAAATTTTAAAAACCATACACGCACACAGGAGCTAGAGAATGGAAACAGTGTAATTACAGTCTTTTCCATGCCAATTTTAAAGCTTGAATGAGAATGGTACAAAATTCTTCCTGCAATCAACCTGCTATTCTACAGCTCCCTGTGAAGGGACTGGAATAATGCAACTAGTTTCACATCTGTGAGCAAGACCTGCTTGCCTGCATTAGCCTTTCCTCAGAAATAACGCTGTTATCAGACTAGTCAGGAGAAGGTCATCTGAGGACATAAGACTTGCCCTGCCTACCTGGTACATAAATTATTCTTTACATTTGATGCTTCCTGTTTCCATGGGATACCATCTACATGGAGTTACTAGCTATATCTACCTTTTCAAAGGAGGGAAATTTTGTAACTTAATCTGGGTTAAGTACTCTTCACATGCATGCACAAAACTGAGTAAGGGGCAAAGGGCAGATCATTCTTATGCTGAAAACATTGAAGCTGAAATATAAAGCAAGTAAGCAAAATAGAGAACACTCATGTAACAAGCTACTTTTTGACTCAAAGAAATAATTTGAAAAATAAGATTTGCAAAAGCTAACTCTATAGTTTGACACTCTTGCTTTTAATAAACTAAACTCTCTCAGGATTACCTTACTAAGGTGCACAAACTCTGCTTAAGCCTTCAGAGTTTATTATTTGCTGTTTGGTTCAGTATCAGGTTGTTTTGTTTGATTGGTTTGGTTTTGTTACTGTTGTTTTTAATATGTGGTATTTTAAGGATACATAATATGCCAAAGATATACATCCATGTTGAAATCCTCTAGGACTACAGCTACAAAAAGTCAATTTCTTCACAATCAAAATGGTGTTTCAAATGTTTCAGCTGTATCTGACTTCATTGAAAAAGTCACCTCGTAATAGCCCTATATGATAGAGTTTGTGGTTATCAATTAATTTCGTAGTAAGACACAGTATAAAAGAGTGCATTTGAACCAGAAAAGGAAGAAAAATTTTCCAGTGAGCTGCGTGGAATAGTGTATATCCAAACCAGACATCCAGACGGATATCCAGGCATAACAGCAAGTGATATTTGCTGATATTATAGACCTATCTCCTGAGAGAAATTCCCAACAGAGCAGAAAATCACTTAGAATAAATTCATCTTATTTAGGCAACACAGGTTAACTTTAATTACTAATTAATCCCCCAAGATCCTTCCTTCTTTTCCATGAATAGATAATCCATCTTCATTTATGATTCCTCACTTGAATAAATGAGCACCTTATTACAAACTAGGGTGAAATATTATGTCAGATTTTTTCCGGTACTGCATGACTGAAAATGTTGATACTGAAGTTAAAACCATTAATTCTATTTTTCATTTAATTAAGTATTTTTTCAAGGTACTCCTAATAATTTTATGCAAGTTTCTTGTCAGCCATTTTACAGTTTGTCATATTCCTGCCTTGCCACAGACCACTGACTTGGAAAAAAAGTGTTTAAAACTTATAAGTTCAGATGCTTTTCAAGTGAAACTATATAATATTATGGTAGATTACATGTGAACCAAATTTTGGTTTGTTTTTAAATAGTGTTACTACTGATTATATCTATTTTAAATGCTATAGTGTTCAAGCCAAAGCTGTTTGTTAAAATCATTTTGTCGTGATGGAAGCCTGACATAACTTTTCATATTTTCATTTTGTGAACTACAAAGCATAATAGACATCGGCAGCCTTTCTTCTCAAACAAGGAAAGAGGACACATCCAGTCCCATTTAAGTCAGTCTTTTTACTGACATCAGTAACCACTTTTTTTTTTTAAAAACCAAACCTACAAAAAACCTCACACCCAAAACCACCACGCAAACAAAACCCCACCACAATACACCCACGCCAAACAGGTATATTAGTCTTTACCACTGCATAGAACTAAGCTTTGTGGACATCAGTGAGTCAAATCTCAGAAAAAAGTCTGTAGGCTCTATAATTCCCCCCCCCCCCCCAATCCTTTATATTGATTTGACTCATTTTCCCAATATGTTTCCAAAGCAGTTTTTTCTGCATGGTTGGAAGGGATACAATTGCTGAACCATTTGTTCAGCTCAGCTGTGCAAATCTATTGTATTTCATTGGTTATTTTCAGCAACAAAAATATTCTATTTGTCTTTGTAACTTCAAATAGGAAACAGAGAAGTATTTGGCGAGGAATATGTTGAGACAATGACAAGCATAACCTGATCTTTTTCCACCTCCCAACTCTTGAGCATTAAGCTCTCATCTAATGTCACAGTTAATGAAAATCCTAAGTGCATTTCCCATTCCCTTCCAAAAGAACAACTTCATTTGCTAAAACATTCTGAGCCACCAAGTTTAACTAATCAGAGGGTGCATCCTGACACTTTCCAGATGACTGTAGTAATCTGACACTTTAAGATATCTGGGTGGCAAATGTGTCATCATATTTCAGTATCAATTGTTTAAAAAATTCATCAGAGTTAAAGGCAAAACAATCAAAAAGAGATTCCTGTGTCAAAATAGCTATTAAGAGCAGGATAACATCATAGTTTGAGAACTATTTTGGGAGACAATAGATTACAGCTTTATATACATATCTATAAAGCTGAAGCTGTTCCCTTACAGCGTTGAGATCCACTGCTTTTCAACAGTCACAGGTTCACTTGTGAAAGAGAATGAGAAGTAACTGAGAGATGCCTTCACTGCTGTCATCAATAGCAGCACATACGTGTGTTTACTGACTCAGGAAGGCTCACACCAGCTGACACCTAACCTGTAGGAGGTGCACTACAGACGCTGTCCTCTACTGATGACAGGCCCAGTTTTCTATACCCCATGGAGTACAGATGGCATCACTCTCTATTCATGAAGGACTGAGGGAAAAGAAAGCCAACAACAACCACCAGGTAGAAAGATGCCTTTTAAGAACACAGAGGAAAGCACAAGTCCATTGTAGGCAGCCTGCAACAGCAGCCACAACCCCATCAATAGTTTCTTCAGCGTGAATAACTTCAGAGATCTTTAGTCTCTTGCTATATGGATCACAGTGAATGCAGAAAGAGTCTTAAGGTAAGGCTTACAGTTTCAGGTTTTGACACTCACTTAGTAGGTTTTTCAGGGAACTCTTCAGTTATTGGGCTATTTGTTAATAGTGTCAACCAAAATCAGGAGAAAAAGCAGCAACGGATTAGAGCAGAAATAATTTTCATTTCACTGCCTCTTAAAAAGATGCATTTCCAAGCCTATTTTAAATAAAAGGTCTGAAAAGGTGAAATGACAACATTTGTTACGTTCTTCTAAGTTTTCAACTATTGTTTCCAAGGAAACATGAAACTAACCATCCAGGTAAACAATCTCTAGCTCAGAGCTACCAGAGTGCAGCAAGGCAGAGCTAGCAATGGCAAAAATAACGGCAGCTTGGTTTGACTCATGTAGCACAAGAGCAGCTCCACCAAGAGACAGAGTAAGGAGAGCAGGAGACAGGTGGAAGAAGGGAAGACTGAACCCAACAACTGAGAAGGTAGAGGAAAAGATTTAACATGAGAAGTACAGCTAGCACAGAGATAAAACAATAAGATGGAGATAATTGTCTTTCAGATAGGCAAGAAAGCTGACAGGTGAAAAATCAGAAGGGATGCAAAGAGCAGGCTGTGGTACAGATGAGAAGTGACCACAATCAGAGTATGTTTGGGAGTATTAATAAAGGATGATAGTAAGGTATTAGAGATGAAAACATAGTTTACTTATTAGTTCATTTCCACATCACTTCTACTACAGCCTGGCCTGAACTCACCATGGCTCATTAACACTTGAGAGATACTAGCAAATGATGGTCAGTTGTGGTAACACAGGCCTCTGCAACAGTAACTCAAGCAACAGGTACCACCTTCACAGCCAGCTTCATTACACTTGGCAAGAACACAGCTATGAGACTGCATAATGACTTTTAGTCATAGACCATCCCAATGACACGTGAAGGGTGTTGAAAGGAAAGGGTTAAAAAAAAAAGAGCTACAACTAGCCAGTTAGGACTTTTTTTTTAAATAGACAATAGGTACAAAGGAATTTTCTTCTAAGTAATTGCTCACAACATGAGTCATGCCCCTAGTGTTTAAGAGTTAGAGGTGAAATAGCTGCTTCCCCCTCCATTTCAGTGCTGCTCCCAGATGGCAAATGTATGACCATTTCCACCTTTCAGGAGTTTTATAAATACTGAATTTGCTGAAGGGGGACAGGCAAACATGGTAAACAAAGTTAGCAAACCTTTTAGAAAAGTTAATACTTTGCCCTAATATCTTGTGTCATATGCTTGGAAGAGTTTATCCATTTTTCTCACAACAGCAACATTACTCCCCTTACCCCAAGCAGCACACAGAAGTATACTAACCCCCTTCATTTCTCAGGGGAGTTAGAGAACTAGAAGTTTGCCTGCTACACCAGAAAGATTTTTTTCTTATTATTAACACACTGGCTCATACCTGTTTACATTACAGTTCTACCAGACTGAGAGCCAGCTGGCTCTGGAATTGTCTACACCAGAAAAAAATCCATAACAACTTCCTATTATCTCAGGGTGACTGCTTACACAAGTTTTGGCACTAGTACTTTATTCATCTTTGATAGTATTCTTCCACCAAGTCATTTTGCAGTCATTTTCCAGTTTTCATGGCCTGTGGTCTATTTTTCCCTGAAGTGAGAGAGTCATGTCAAACAGTTAACTCTTATTGCAAGGGTTTAAGATTTAAAATAATGAGATGTGTAGGAGGGAGCTGAAAAGAAAGGGAGTCTGGAACAGCAGTATGACAAATGCCTTAGAAGATCTCATTGCAATTGATACTTCATAACTTATTTTTAATAAGTACCAGACAACAACTTATTTTTAATGCTACCTTTTATAGATATGTACAAAGATGGAAGTTCTTGTGTGGTGGTGTTTTTACGACTTACTGAGTCACAGAGCCCCTTTAAAAAAGTACTTTATAGTAAGCTAAAAAAGAACAAAATAAAAGTATTCACATATGATGGTAATCATTATGCAAGTTGGCTCTTCATGCTATTATCTCCTACACAAAAATGAAGCAGAGGTGGTAAAAATTTCTGGTGAGGTTAAGAATGAAAAACATTGACAAAGTGGCAAAATGTTGAAGTTTCTGCATGCCGAGTATCACATTCTGGTGTCAACAGTGTCGTATCACCATAGCCTTTAGCAGCATGGGAGAAAATTCTGGTGGTCATTGTGGTGGACAGAATTACTCAGAGGTAAGCAAGATTCAAGGAGAATATTTTTGGTTTACATTTTTGTTCATTTCTTTCTCATAGAAGCTGAAAACAAAGCTTAGCCAGAAACATACAAACCTACCAACCTACTCAAAACGGACACGAAACTGCAGGCTACCGGCCGTTGGAACTATATTTGCAGTGTTACTTTTTCAGCTTGTGGATCTTGCAGAGTAAAGTGAACAACAACAAACTTTTTCCATGACAAAGGCACAAGTCATTACAGAAAAAAAAAAGATACAAGGCCCTCAGTGTTTCATCTTATGGTACAAGTTGTTTCATTTGCTATTTAAATAGCATAGAATTTACATAAAGTTGTAATAACTCATCATTTACATAGCAGGAATGTAAAACAGCTTGTGAGAGATCTCAGGAAGACCAAAGCTAATCTTGGGAAAGCATATAACAAAGCACCTACTTGCTGCAAGAAGAGCACCCATAACAGAGGATGGTTTGTGAAGGTTCTAGAAACAGGAAGGACCAGAGCCCTGCTTTCACCCTGCTTTCTTGGTTGACTCAAGTCAACCAAGACTTGAGGCAGACCAATAAATAACTACTATCTCCTCACTGGGACTAACCTTCCTATCCCTTCTCATGGCAATGAAGCAATGGATTTTAAAGGTTAGTTGCAGACTGATTAAACACAGGATTTTGAATAATGTGCAATACAGCAAAGACTGGGTATAAATTGGAGAAGACAGAATAGAAATTCCAGGCCAAGAGAAAATTGAACCATCATGTTATAAACAGGTATTACTTGGCTGAGGGAGATGCATTTACTCAACAGGGCTAAAACCCAGAGTTATGATAGTAAGTCACTTAATTGGCACATGAGTCAAGTTAACATGTTATACAATAATACAGAGCCCCCTCCACTGGAGAGGAAGATGGATATCACTGCAGAGTCCCTCTGGTGTGAGATGTCTAGAGCACAAAGGCTTGTAAGTCTACACCTTGTGCTTGCTACTGGCAGGCTGTGTTGAGTTTGCGTGGCAAGGTTTTGGTAGCGGGGGGGCTACAGGGGTGGCTTCTATGAGAAGCTGCCAGAAGCTTCCCCTGTGTCTGATAGAGCCAATGCCAGCCGGCTCCAAGACAGACCCGCCACTGGCCAAGGCCAATCCAATCAGTGCCTCTGTGATAACATATTTAAGAAGGAGAAAAAACAGCTAGAGAGCGCACTTTTGCAGCCAGAGAGAGGAGTGAGAAGATGTAAGAAACTCTGCAGACACCAAGGTCAGTGCAGAAGGAGAGGGAGGAGGTGCTCCAGGCGCCAGAGCAAGATTCCCCTGCAGCCCATGGTGAAGACCATGGTGAAGCAGGCTGTCCCCCTGCAGCCCATGGAGGAAGGATGAGGGGGTGTAGCGATTCCACCTGCAGCCCGTGGAGGACCCCATGCCGGAGCAGGTGGAGACACCTGAAGGAGGCTGTGACCCTGTGGGAAGCCCGCGCTGGAGCAAGCTCCTGGCAGGACCTGTGGATCCGTGGAGAGAGGAGCCCACGCCGGAGCAGGTTTGCTGACAGGACTTGTGACCCCGTGGGGGACCCACGTTGGAGCAGTTTGCTCCTGAAGGTCTGCACCCCGTGGAGGAGACTCACGTTGGAGAAGGTCGTGAAGGACTGTCTCCCATGAGAGGGACTCCATGCTGGAGCAGGGGAACAATGAGAGGACTCCTCCCCCTGAGGATGAAGAAGCAGCAGAAACAACGTGTGATGAACTGACCGTAACCCCCATTCCCCGTCCCCCTGTGCTGCTGGGGGCGGGGGGGCGGAGGTTGAAGCCGGGAGTGAAGTTGAGCCCGGGAAGATGGGAGGGGCGGGGGGAGGTGTTTTAAGATTTGGGTTTATTTGTCATTCTTCTACTCTGTTTTGCTTAGTAATAAATTAGATGAATTCCCTCTCTAAGTTCCATCTGTTTTGCTTGTGATGATAATTAGAAAATGACCTCTCCTTGTCCTTATCTCGACCCACAAGCTTTTCGTTGTACATTTTCTCCCCTGTCTAGAGAAGGAGGGGAGTGATAGAGTGGCTCTGGTGGGCACCTGGCCCTCAGCCAGGGTCATTCGTCACAGGTTCCAGGTTTAAGAATGCTTGAAAATATCAGGACATGATACTGGGACATCCAAAAAAGTGAGCTCTAGACACCAATAAGTGCCATGAGGTCATCATTTTAACTAGCTGTACAGTCACAGCCCTTCAGGTCCTTCACATTTTACCATCTCATTACTTTCTCCTGATGTATGGGAGACCTTAAACAGAAGTCCCTGAGGATACAGAGGTGGAGCTGAAAGAAAAAGGAAGGATCTTATTTCCTCACTCATTTTATTAAGACCAAAATTCCACTTAGTTTACAATTTAAAAAAGCTTCCCAAATAAGACCCAGTTGAAGTTCTGTGATGATTAAGTTTAACATTAAATCATTTCATAAGCTACTCTTGTGCAAATTTGCCAACTATTATAACGATACTCTCAGTTCTATTGGGATTTTTTTTAATGTTTTACTTTAGCAGTTTTCATGAAACACCCCAAATTATCATTTTTTCATAATTGGTTGAGATAGTATATACTGAGTACATGGTGGTAAGTTTAATTTTACTTTATATTATTACATCATATTAATGTAAATGAAGTACAGTTCAGTAGTGTTTCTTACACAGAATTCATCAGGCACCGTAACACTACTTAGGATGAAGAGAGCAGAAGGAAAAACTAAAGTTTTTGCCTGACCTGCAGACCAGGAACATGCAGAGCTAATAAAAACCTCTGATCTATCATTTTTGAGAGTTTAATTTTAGGGGAGAAACAGATGCTTAATAAGAAAATTTTCACGGGCATTATAGAGCTATCACACCTCAGAAAATAGTAGCCCTAGTCTCCTGGCAGAAAGGCACGGTGCTGCGGTGGGGGGAAAATCACAGTGGTGGATCCTCTGCCATTTTGTAGCTATTGAAACCTCACTATGTTTCAGAGAAGCACATGACTGTAGTAGATGACATAATTCTTCACACCCCCCCCCCCCCCCCTTCAGTATTAGCTATGATGTACATGGACATAATACGGGTGATGGGAAGCCCTTTAGACAACGACAAAGTAGAGCTGAGTGGTTGCAAACAGGCAATTTACTTACAGGATATAATCAAAGGAATCACACAGAAAGAATAGTGCACTTCAATCAGCAATATCCAGGGAATATGCATTATAAAACATACACTACCAATATTGCAAGCACAAATATAACAGCTTCTGCCAAATGGTTTATATATTCAAATTATAAAACATATATAGCTGTGTATTAGCAGGCTGTCCTACTTTTTGCATTTGAGCAGTGACAGTGCTATAAAGCACAGTAGCAGTTATTTACTTTCACTTTAGTGAAAGTCTCCCCTAAACATGTTTGCTTGCTCACTTTCAATGTGAGATTTTTGCTGAGGAGAAAGTTTGGCTGAAGTAGCTCAAGTAAACGAAACCTTAGCAGCAGCACCAGCAGAGCTTTTCCCTCCTCGTCCCAGACCCAGCAGCCTCTTACACCCAAACACCAGACTGGAGCACCAAGCCCTTTCTAGGACCCCAGAGTTCTCTTGCCTCACACTCCTACAAGTTCTTCAACAGGCTAAAGCACATATGCCACCTGTCACGATGTGGCAGAGGACTGGAAAATACTGGCAAGACACAAGAAGGAGAAACAAGGTGATCTGTGCCCCAGCAACCAAGCATTAAGTGTTCTTCCTCATTCAGAAAGTTTCAGACTTGCTCCATTTCAGATCTTGGCTGCCCAGCTATTACCAACCACTCACATGCCTTCTACTCCTTGTACCTCACAGAGCTGATAAACTTTATAGCTTTTTCTCTAGCTATATTGCAAATGATTCTAGTGCTTGAGATGAAAAATGAGTGCTCTTATGTAGTACTGATTTGCAGACAGAAAAAGAGAGTCAAGAAAGGGGTTACTGATATGGATCTGAGCAACTTCATCCCAAGAGGAAATGCAATCAATATAATTCCATTTCCTAAGCTTAATTAGATTAATTTTGTGTTTAGTAAGAATATTTTAAAAAAAGCACCTGCTTAATTCTCTAACTCCAGCAAAATCATATGTATAAATGCATACATTAGTATGTGGTAACCAGAAAGTTAAAGTGATGATGTGGCCACTTCCACCCCACCAGCACACTTGAAGACACCTTTCTTTAGCCCATCAGCATATTAGCACTCCTGTCATGCAAAGTTAGATACACATGCATACAGGCATCCAGGTGAAGAGGAGAGGACAGGACATAGGCAGAGAGATCAGGCTAAGTTTAATGCAAAAAACCCCACAAACAAAACAACCAACCAACCAAAAAAAACCCCAATGCATAAATGCTAAGAGTCAATTAGAAATATAACTAAACATGTAGCAACAGTAAGGTCAAGTATCATTTAGAATCAGAGGTGTGAATACTGCAGTTACCTAGGCAACACCTGGTTCTTTGTTTATTTAGGTTTTTTCATCCATGTAAAGTGACAGAAAAAGTAATGAGGGCTTTCAGAAATTATTCAGGTCACTATAATGGAAGGCATAAGAGATTATATGTATATATACAGACATATAAATATTAAGAGGCAAATGCCAGATTTTATACACAGAAGTGTGCATTAAAAATGACATATTATTTCACAAATTAAGAGTGACGAAAACTTTAGAGCATCTGAAGTTAATGCCTAGACCAAGAGAGTCACCAAAATTATTTCAATACAGTGAATAACATTTTAATCATTTATGTCTTGGATAACTAAAGTTCATGAAGGAGTTTTATTCACTGTGGCATTTTAGATTTCTCTGAAAAGAAAGAAAACGCAAACCAAGAAATAAGATTACTGCATGATAAAAATCTGTTACAAGCATCCAAGAGCACGTCAGATTGGCAAGACATATTAAGTATCAAAATCCAATGCAGTCTGCACCAAAATATTTCAGAGTTAACGGAACAGTCAAATGAACGACCTCTTGTAACTTCTGTAATGGACTATTGTAGGTAGAGAAATGATAGACTTGAATTTGGTTTCCTTCAACAGTAATATTTACTACTGTTAAAATCTTTCCACTTGAAAAGAAAGTGCTCAAAGGCAAATTTGTATCCAGGAAGACAGATTACTATATTAATTGAAATTCACTAATTCACTCTTGCTACAAAATGAAGAGAGTAGTTATTGGATTGGAGCAAAGAACAAGATGACATTTGAGACATTAATCTTTACAAGATGTTAAATTACTTGTAAAACCTCAAGAAAAACAAAGGAATTAGTCAGACTATCATTTTCTCCAGAAAAGAGAATGACTGAGCTAACTGGATCATGTAACATGCTGAGGACGGTAATTCTTCAGTAAGTTTGGTGAATTAGTCAGTGAGGTTCAGTAAGGACAACTGCCTTGTCATGGACAAGCAATAAAGTAAAAAATGGTATTTCTCTCTGTCACCTGTTAATTTTGCCTATTCATTTCCAGCTTGGTCTTCAGCAATACTTGTGATCCCAAAGAGCACATGAACAGGACAATGAGGGGGCTTTTGGAGCAAGGTGCAAGAAATAGATTTATAGAAAAATCTCCCTAATTACATGGAAAATAGAAGCAGTGAATTCCGTATTGATATTAAAAATAGATAGAACCTTGGCTCATAGCTATACTGGTGATATCAGCCTATTTGGATAATCACAGTACATATCCTAATTCCAGGATAATCAATTTCATTGTCTAGCTGTACTTCTAAACCTTAATTATTTGTAACATTCAAATTAGAGACTATTAAAATCTTCACTCAGTCACTATGAACCATTTTAATTTTGTCATTATGAAGACATGACACACCTGTCCTTTTTATCTCTTTGAAACAATACCTTGTTTTTTGTTACTCAAGTGCAAATTATGGTTTGGAAATTGGCTTGTAATCGTTTTCCAGTAGTCTTGTTCCATGGTTTGCTGGTCATGGACCAATGACTTTTCTAGATTTTTATTTTTTTTAAAAATAAAAAAAATTTTAGTAGTAAGAGTTTAGGAAGCCTTTCCTCACTGGGTCTGTTTGGGTTTTTTGAGACCTTTCATTAAACATATTCCTCTTGTAATAGTGTGAACTGTTAAAACATCACTAGCCACAACAGTAAGAGTTCTGTTTGGGGAGAAACTGGTGGCTTTAACATTTGTTTTCAGAGGGAAAAGGAAACTCGAGGAGTGGTGGAGAGGGGAGGCAGGGAGGAGCAACTTTCCCTAGTTCCATCACCAGAAGCCCGCACCAAGGAAGCGGAAGCCATGCAGTGAAGGTACCCACCTGCCCTCTTCCCCACACCCTGCTTTGCAACAGCAGGTGCACAGCATCAGCTGACAGCACATCAAGCCACCAGCACAGCAACATCTACAGACAGACATTAGTGCCTTTAGTAATCTTTATTTGCTCAGCTACTCAGCTTCATCCCCTAGCCTAAAGCTAAGCCGTGGCTGCCTTGAAGAGTTCTGTCAAACCACCAGGCTCCATGGTTACTTCCAAAGAAAACTCAGGGCTTTAACTTGGGCAATCTATTAACATTTCGGAGACACAAATTATGTCTAAATAGACCAAACATCTAGCTCCTGAATTGCAGCTGCACATAAAATGCTCTGTGCTTACATATAAAATTCTCCAGCCCTTTTGAGAATGAGCAGGCAGCACTCAGGACTAGCCAGGCACAGCCAAGACAGTTACAGTTCAGCATAGCCATCCATCATATAAGACTGTATTATTATCAGAACACAAAGCCGAGATGGTGTCAGCCACTTTTGTTAAAGGTGGGGGTGTGCATGAGTAAGGCGAGATATTTAAGAATCACATGAAAATCACAACATTGTCACAGTTGCATTTTAACCTCATACACAGCAATGATTTACTGGATGTATTTTCTAATAAGTGTGTAAGATCTTCCCTTTTAAAGCACTTTTTCCCCTGAAAAGTTTAGATAAACAGCTTTATTAACTAAAAATTAAGGCTGCCAAGTGATGTTTAGTATTCTCCGAAGATGCCAAGTTAAGCAGTACTCAAGTAGAAGAATTGCATTTCCCACTCATAACTCTGGTCTCTTTAGGCTGCCCAAGAGCATTTCTATTGCCCACCTCCCTCGACCCATGGAAATAAGCCTCTGTACAACAAGCTTCACAGTCATGTTGATTCCCACAATGCCACCAGCCCACTTGACACTAATGCTTCCCAGCTGCCCTTCATTGCACCTGAGATCCTTCTGATCTCCACTTTAACCACTGAAGAGGCTTACTTACAGATCTCAGCAGTGAGGACTTGCAACTAGTGCTTAAGCAAGATATACCGGGTCTTCTCAGATGCAAAGCACGCAAGCATAAAAACATTGAGACCCCGAGGCATCTTGTTTTATCCAAGTCTCACAGCAGTGCCATGCAACCCTAACCAATCTGGCACCAACATTGTTAACACAAGCATCTGCAAACAACCTTTACTACATTTAATGACAGTTAGGGCAGATCTAGTCAAAGTCTTTTGCACACACACATGTGGATAGAAACGACTTGCAGGCACAAATACCTTTCTGTCAGATCCAGCTCTGTCCCTCCACAGGGAGGCAGGTTTTTCAGGAAACACATCCTACAGTTCTTGGCTGTATTTATTTGTGTACCACTTAACATCTCAGATAGGTTTTGCTTTAGCCATCTGCTGAAAGTACCATCCACAGATGTCATGATGGAAACACAGCTGATGATGTTCAGAGTCTGAATAGAAATACCTGATTTTGTATTGGCAGGGCTCATACTGACAGAAACCAGATCTACAGAAAGCAATCACGGCTTATTGAATGTAACTGAGCTACAAGCAGAGCTGTCCTTACCTCCTCCCTGCCTGCCCAAAGCTTTAACTCCATCTCTTAGTGCTTTTGCACTTAAGTTCTTATGACACTTTACAAGACAAGTGGCAGAGGGCTGGTACCCTTCACACAAACCTCAGGTGTTTCAACTAACAACTTGGTATTTCAGACTGTCACATTTCACAGAAAATCGTTGTTACTCCCCTCTTAGGCTGCTTGCAGTAAGAGTCCAAGGAATTATAAAAGTTAAACAGGTTTGACACAAATCTTAACAGAAAACCTCAAAGTCACCTATGGATCCTCTAATTCCCCAAGTCATTTACACTTTATGCAACAGTTTCAAACACATTTCTCCCAGACCAAAGCATGTGTTTCAAGTGCATCCCTACATTTTGTTGTTCTAAGCCAGTCTTTACACAAGCCAATACATGAAGTCATTTGTCTGCTCAAACTCACTGCAAGCAGCTTCAGTCAACCTCAAGGTCACCTTTCACGTAGGCACCCCATTGCTTGGCCTCATCTGGTCTACCAGCACGATGTCAGGCCAGCCTGCTAGCCCCTAGCCTCTCCTTCTGCATTTGATCCCTCAAAAGCATGGGCACCACAATTTAAAAAAAAAAGTTACTATTTCTTGCCACCATCACAAGCAGTATTAAAGATGAAAGAAAAAACCCTGTGCAGGATAAAAAAAAAAAATAATAGGCACTACCTCTACATCAAATTCACCATCACAGAGAGAGTGACCTCATAGCCCTGCACATCAATCTGGTCATGGCTGAGCCCCATAGTTTTACAGCAGAGCCTCGCTCTGCTAGAAGACAGCTTTAGTTGTGTTTCAAGACTGAAATTTGAAACAGCTAGTAGTCACTTGAAACCACAGGGCTTGATTTTTGCCTTTACAGTCAAGGCTTAGAGATTTTGAGTAATAGAGAATTAATCCTTTAAGTTGCCTAGTGTTCTGAATAAAAACATTGCAAAGTTATCCACTGGGAAAAGGGAATGACTGTACAACTTGAGAGCGATGCTGCAAAAACATTACATTTTTCACATTAAAATACAACATGCCTGAATTTTACTTGGAGTGACCACACAATTGTTTTCCACTTACAATTATGTAAGAAAAGCAAAAGAGAGTTCTGTTTAATATTTGATTAAATTCATATCCTTTTATGCTTTAACAGCACCATAACATTTCCCTACACATTTATTTAAAAGTCTGCTTGTTGAAGCACAGACAAAGCCAAAATATTGCCCTTGTGAAAGCCTAAAGTTTAACACAAACTTAACAGAGTTCTTAGTCATGTATTCACTTCCACAGCACTGAACAGACAGCCCAATGTGCTAGGAAAAGCATTGGGTCTTTTCATCTGCTGCAGAAATAACTGTTCTTTAAAACCGCTCACTTCTGTTGTTATGTAAGCAGAGTACTCTTTGAAGTGAAATAAAGTTTTACAAAACGCAGGCTAAATAAAGATCAGAGAACCTGAAAAATCTTTGGTATTTTTATCTCTTTCTGCACCACAGAAGATAAAGCCTACATCAGAAGTCACTTCAATAACCTCCCAGACAAACAGCAGAACGACTTCACAGATGAGGAAAACTATTAACCTCTTGAGAAAAAGATTTAATAAAAGATGTAAAGAAGAAAATAAGCACATAACTCTTACCTAGCAGAGCACTGAAGCTATGCTGGTTCATGCAATGCCTCCAGCAGACAGAGCCCCAAACTTGTGCTCAGTGGTGCAGACCTCCACCAGTACCCACTCCTCAAAGCCTTTCCCTTCCAGCCACCGTAGCACAGAGCAGATACCACAACACACACTCCCTCCCTCCAACTCCAAAAGATCTATCTAGCTAATGACTTCAGCTGTAATTAATAACTCTCAGCTCAGACTTCATCACCAATGCCTGAGCAACTTCTCAGGCATCAGATTACCCCTGCAGAGACACCTGTGAACTCTCACACTTTTAATGAAATTACCTCAGTAAATAATTCTGCTGAGAGTCCATAAGTAGTAAAAGACCCTAGTTCACTCCCAAGTGCTAGAAGATCTTATATTTGTCTCTAGAAGTTTGCAAGGAAGGTCTTCTTTTGTCTAGAGGTCAGAAAGGGACATTTTCAACTTTTACACAGTTTTCCACTTTAAACCATGTAAACAGAAAGATTCTAAAGGCACGCTTTAATCTCTAAATAAGCTGCAATTTAAGGCAGTTGAGCTGTTTATTTTGTCAAATTTCAAATGTTTTGTTCCTGGTTTTATCCAGATTTTATTGAATAAATTAAACAAAAAGAATTTTTAAAATGAAAAAAGAAAAGTATTTTTCCCCAAAAGATCAGTTGAACAAATCACAGCTACCAAGAGTTTTCCATCCCCTCAGCTGGTTCTGCGTGTGAAGGTTTTGCCAGTTCCACTCCATTCAGAAGGAGTGGAACATTCAGGAGGAAGCCAGTGCAGATCCCAGCACAACACAGCTCACATCACTGGGTTTCATTAAACATTTTGAGAAGATGCTTTCTCTCAAGAGCAAAAAAGCCCACAGGTCTCAGCTTGTAATGCTTACATCCTAATGTCATCCTAATCTTCTTGGCACACTAGCCAAAGCCACCACATATGAATATAGATTGCAAGCGCGTAGATTGCATGGCAAAGAAGATGCACTTTTAGAACAAGAAAGTAAGAATTCTGAGGAAATTCATATCACCTAGTTTCTCTGCCTGAACTTTGGCAAAGTTCAGCTTTAGAGCTGAGGCTAGGGATTGTTTATATTAATAATAATATATTTATTGTTGCAGTTAACCCTTAACAATAATAAGTACTGTGCCACATCCTGCCACTCATTGATTGCCAGAAACAATAGTAAAAGGTATGTCAGTTCATGATGCTGATTCAAAACAGTGGTTCTACTGAAAAAGCTAAAAGCAAAACTAAAACTGGAAAATCATTCCATTGGTATTACTCTGTGTCTTGCAAGCCGTGGGACAGAGGAGGAAGAAACTTTCTTTAGCAGAGATACGGCACTTGCTTCGTTTAGAGTTTCAAACACTTTTCACGTAACACAAACCTCATTAAAGTACAATTTCCCAATCCTCTGTGAGCAAACAAACAGTATTTATGTAATTCAAATACCTCTAACCAATCACCTATTCTTACTAATCATTGAAGTGCTGCACACTACTGTTTGATCTTAAAGATTTCCTAAAGTTACTGGCATCATTGTTGGCAGAAGTTGGTAAATCCTGTTGTTCTGACATGAGATTTAATAGTCTTATTTTATTTGTGACTGCTGCTTGTCTGAGATCCTCTAAAGTAATCACCATATTCCATACTCTTAGTCTAGTGATCTGCAATGAAACAATTTTCCTGATACCAATTAGTTTTCCCTTACCAAATCTCATAATCTACATCGCCCTGGACATACGGACAAATAGCTGAAGCTGAAAACTCATGTGAAGCTGTATCTGTCCCTCTTCCAGGCATTGACCTGTACGCTCATGGTATGATAACAAAGATTAGCCTTTCCAGCTCTACAGCTTGTAGTATCCTGGCAGGTTTAAAAGAGACACCTTATACTTTCATTTAAAGCACAGAGTTCCCAGACCATCCCTCAGAAGAGTTTCAATTCCCACTTTAGAGAAAATCAAAGCCTGAGTTGGTGGGTAGGCATTGTAATGTGCACAGTTGTTTCATAGACTTCGTACTTGCATAAGAAGAAACTTTCCGTGTCTTGGGTTCTCTTTAAATGCAGTCTGTCAGTCAGCTGTAATTCACATCTACTAGAGGTTCAGCACTTGGTCCTAAAGAAACCGGCCCACTGAACTTCTGTTGAACATTTCTAGTTCTAATATACTTCAAATTGTGGTGTGCCAATTAGTGCAAAAGCCAGATTTTCTTTTCATTTCTTATATTTTGATTAAAAATTAGCAAAATCCTATAAATTCTAAGTAGTTGTTTTGAATTGAAGGTATTTCATTGTCAGTCTTCAGCAAAAGGTTGATACTTCTGAAAAGTGGTTCATTGTCTAATTGTCATTAAATTACATCTTGCCCACATGAACTGCTCAGTGGGAAAGACTGACAGGTGACTACTCAGAAAAGCAAGCTCTGAACATGGCAGATCATTAGCTCTAAGAAGGAAAAACATCTAGCATGAGACTAAGGAAGAGAGTTTTACCTTCAGCAGCGGTATAAACAACATTGTGCTTTCCTGAATTAAATAATCTTTAAATGTTCTTCCAAACTTGCTGAAGCATTTAATTCATGATGGCAAGATTATAGTATAGATATGTATAGCAAGATTTTGTAGTTACTTTTCATGTCATTATTTCTAATGTAAGCCATTATTTGAGCTATCATATAGTTTAATGGGTTTTGAAGCCCATTTACTGAATTTTAAAAAAAAAAGCTATATAGCTATCTTATTACTAAGATATTGTTTATTCAAGTATTATCAATTGCAGTGATAAGATTCGTATGATTTACTATGTAGCGACTTTCATCAGTGTGGATTATCTGATAAGGAATGAGATCATCCTGCAGTCTTTTACTCTCTCCTCTGTCTGGCTGCCTACTTCCATAGAACCTGTGGAGACAGAACAATTTTGACATCTCTGTCTATCTTCTAAGCCTGGCTGAAATGGGCCAATGGAATCAATAGTTAAGATGTGGATACACTCACATAGTACAGTTGTATAAAGTCATATCTCTTCAGGAAACCAAGAAAAAGCACTCACCAGCTGCTGTATCAGGTTGCAGATGTCATAACTTATCTACAGGTGATCTTTGCCATGACTGCATCCCAGAAAAGCTGTGGGTAAGTCCTGCAGGACCAGAGCAATCCATCTTCTAAAAATGGGGATGGTAAATCTACTCACCAGGCAAATGGATGCAACTGCCACAGTCACCATGTGCCCATCTGCTGAACATTTGGGCTCCTGGGCTGCCCTCCAATCCACCAGACACATGTTTTTGTTTTGAGCCTAAAGAAAGTTCAGGAGTGGTCCCTGACAGGATGCTCTAGATGTACTGCCAAGGTACAATGCTTTTTTAGATGTCACAAGAAACGCACAGATCTAGATACATTGACTTGCAAATATGGGATCTTTCCACACTTCAGCTTACTTTGTCTACTGAAGAAAACAAGAAGGATTTTATTATTTCTTAGGCAGGCATCAACATATTTTATTCTGTTTATTCCTTCTGATGAAAACATTGTTAACATATTTTTGATTCAAAAGGCAAACTAAGCTCTCAGGCAAAGAGAGAGAGAAAGAACATGAAAAGAGAAAGTGTAAGTTGTAATTTCCACGTTCAGGAAATTTCAGCAATTTGAGGCATCTCTGGAGTTGTCTGGATGGACTTGTTGGAAGGTCTTTCTTCCTCTCTGTCAGTGTATCCAGATGTTGTCTTGCAGTACTCCCCACTCACAACCCCACTACCTCCTGCAAGCAGATACTCAGGCACAAATCACATTGTAAGTAGCAGCAGCACGGAGTCTGAAACATTTTGTTTTGGCATCTAATTAAATCAAAAGCTGAAGGCTCATCCCCAGAGGTGAGAGGGTCTTGAATGAACTCACAACTGTAAACCTAATTTTTAAAAAAATTTACTTCACTGTTAATGAAAGCCACCTGGCAATGGCAATTAATAATTATTGATATATATTGGTGGTAAATAAGGGATAGAATAACCATCTTATAACCTGGAAAAACATGACTTTGCCCTATTCTTGGTGGCACTTACTACGAAACTCCCTTTAGGATATCTTTTTCTTCCCTCTCTGTACCTTTATATAAAAACAAGCCCCCCCCCCCCCCCAAAAAAACACCCCAAAAACTTTGTTTTTAGTCTTGCAGTTTGTTTAGGGAGAGGTAGAAAGATATAGGATGTTTCAGTGCAGTCCTCTTGTAATTTGGCAATCTCTGCAAGCATTGCTGACCCACTTAAGCCCTTTCAAGAACAGATAGCATTTTGTGAAGCATTACAATCCATTATATGTGTTTCAGAAAAACATGTAACAAAGAAAAAAAATTTAAAACAAAAAAAATCTCAATGGCATCTGAAGCCAGAGAAAGAAGCACTAAATGAAAGTGGGAAATTTACTAGAACCTTATTAAAAAGTCTCAGCTCTTTTTCTCTTTATGGAAGAGAATCATACCGATATATTGTACTCAATTAAACCTTTTTTCAGCCTCTTATAAAGAAAACCCTTTCATAGCTGCCCAAAAACTTCTCGAAGGAAGTCAGGATCAGTTGAGATAAGGGAATGTGAACATTTCCATCCATGTTTTTCACCATTCCCCAGAATACTAAAGCCTGGTTCTCCCTTGGATTACCTAGTAAAATAGTTCTGGACTGGTTCTTACTCGCCCTTGCAACAAAGAGCTAACAGGGTGCTCCAATAGTCCCTACGGCTCTGACCAGCCTGCCCTGGGACCTGCTCCCACCCTGTGCTGTGGGATGCACCCTGCCCCGGCATCCCTGGGATCCCCCTTGGCTCCCCGGCCCTTGCTGCACCCTGACAGAGCCAGCGGGGAGAGAAGAGAAAACCACCGTGCTGTTCTGGAAAAGAAAATGCTAATGAAAGTGGAAGGGTCCATAAACTTATTACCATGCCTTCTCTTGCACCAGGCACAACACAAATCAGACGGCTTTCACTCTGCAGAAACACAGCCAGTTCTGTGTCTTCAGTTTAATTTGCATCAGTTTCCATAGGTGTCTCACCAGACAATGTATGTGCCTATAGCGACCCCCAAGAGCAGCAAAGCCGCAAGGACAGCTGGCATTGCTTTTCTAACTTCAACATTCCTGTCCCCAGCCATCCTTTAGATGACTTTTCACACTGATTTTGAGATATGTTTAATGATACAAAGCTCCTGCTCTAACAACATCATGAAGTGATAGGGCATTTCCCCTAGGTTCATCTCTGCCAGACTAATTGTGGTGATGTTTTAAATGGGAAAAGACACAAATTGATAGAAAAAGTTACTAGGTGCTGAAATTGGTAAATGTTACTGTCAAAGAATATATTTGCTGTGCAATTGGTAAGTTACCTGCTGAGTGAAAAGAACTAGGAGTATCTCTAGCCCTGCCAATTTCATACCAAAAGTAGAAAGCAATGTTAAACAGGGGCCCTTCAAAAAGCAGAGTATTGACAAAGGAGCTGCATTGGATACCTGCATGTTGACCTCTGTCACAGACATTTCAAACCATTGAACACAGGCAACCGCTATACTTATATTCTTCTTGTGATTCATAGCAATGGTCTACATGACCTGCACACTACCCTAGCCACCAGCTGTGGGTGGCTGTCCATCTGCCTGTTCCTTCCCCACCACTCCCAGTGACCATTTGAACCATCCTTGCAAAGTAGAAAAAAAGTCAATCACACAAACTGAGAAAAGAATGGTAATTTGTGCTTGTTTATTCCAGAATCGATAAACTCATAAATTATCTTAGCTGATCCTATGTTGATCTTCAAGGTGTTTTCCCCAATTCAGATTCCACATTGTCATCACATTAATAACCATATTATTCCTGCAACATTAGTGCAGATTCATCAAGATACTCTCCATGAGTGTTCAGCTCAGTTAAAAATCACTCTGCATATTCACTTGCTTAAGCTCAAGCAAGTATCTGGCTGAATCAAGACCTAAATGGAAAAAACAGAGTGATCTTCAGAATTGGCTTAGGCATAACAGAAACAAGCTAGAAGAAATAAGATGGAGGAAGACAATTAGATCTTCTTCCTTTGCCTAAGAAATGTAAAGCTATTTACAATTAAGAGCCACAAATCTCTTGAAATAAATTTGTTTGAAAAGTTATGTGAATTGCAGATTTCCTTAAATAAGGAAGACTTTATACAGACAGTTTATAATATAGTCATTGACACAGAGATAAACGGATTTACATGAGAAATAAACTCTTTTAGTAGCACTTGCCAAAACTACTGGGGTTTATTGTAAAATTAAGTCCCTATGAACGTTATACTTGGTTATACCTTGACTGCAGCAGGGAACAGATGTCTGCCATCTTTCTGGTTGTGAGAACAGAAACCTCTGAAACCATTGTTATCTACCAGGTAATAGCTGCTATTTCAGACACATCCAAAGACATCCTTCATTCAAACTACAATTCAGAGAAATCTTAATATAAATGTATATTACTATATTACTATATTAATATATTAATATAAATATAAACCACCCAATGCTTATTGTTCTTGTTAAGGAAGTTAAGCCTGTGTTTTCTAGCCAAAATAAAATATACAAATAATAGCTGTATACCATGGCAATTTATACCAGTTTCTGATTTGTATGAGAATGATCCAAAAGCAGAGAGCAGAAATTTGAATGAGGCAGAGAAGACATGCATGGAAAGTGTTGCTGCTTAGAAGCTGTGAAGAGTTCAGGACAGATGGATGCTGAATAATTATATAATCAAGGATTAAGAGTTAGAAGAGCTGCTTTACTGCTCAAACCTCTGCTGTTAATTCAAACTGTCTCCCCACATAGACACTTCAAATGCAGACTGGGAAGGAAGGTCAAGGCCCTTTACAACAAGACCTATAAGCTAGAAACAGCAGAATGATAGAAAAGGCTATAACTGCTTATTTATACAGTATACTCTTGTTCCAATAAACCAAATAGCTTTATTTTCTTCATCACTTATTCCCAGCACTCATGTTTCTTGTGTTGCTTTTTCCATCTTTCATGGTTGAAGAAAACAAGTTCTTTGAATGGCTTAAACTGATTTCAGCTCTTTGGAACTGGCCACTGATATTCAACACTGTGTCCAAACCTGGTCACTCTAGAGCTAACTTCAGCCATGCTTTTCTGCATGTTGATGAGGCTCCTTTTCAAACTGAGCTGCAAATTCCTGAGCAGGACCATTTCTAGTTATTTTCACGTACAGAATATCTTCTGTGGGCTTATATCTCCTCTTGTGGAGCGCCTGAGATGTCATCACATGCTGCCCTGTGGTGATACTCCAAATAACAGGAACACAGCTACCAACAGCCTTTGCTTAAAGCCACTCTGCCATTTGCCTGCTTCAGGTTTGAAGGGAACCAAGGCCAGAAGGATTCATATGGAGATCAGACTGACTGGTCCCTTCTTAGTCTCACATTTCTTTGAAACTGCTTAGAAGAGGTCAGCATATTTAACTGAATCCACTAAGCTGTGTTGGGCTAAAACACCTCTTCCAGAAAGGCCTGAGGACATCAAGCAGTGAGTTTACCTGTTCCTGGAGTGATATGCTAGAAATGCTTAAGCCTTCTAAGTCTAAAAAGTGATGCCTAGTTTCCCATTTGAATTGCCTTGGTCTCTGCACTCCCAAATATTGATTCAGGTCTTGCACTTTTCATTAAACTTAACATATTGGTGTCTGATACGCAACCCTGCAAAGGTACTCAGAGGCACTATATTGCAGAAGCATTCCTCCCTTCTGTTAAGTCTGACCTTGCATGCGTTGGTGCTAGGTGCTGAACTTTGCGTTTGTTTGCATTTAAAACACATTTCAGCTGAATGGGCTCAGCTTAGCTCTGTGATTTACCTCTCAACATAACTTAACAACCTGAAACTCTGTAAAAGATTTCCTATACCTTTGTCTGTTGTTTATAAAAAACACTGAGTTGTATCAGACCCAGCACTAGCCTACAGTTCCATTGAAAATACTACTGTTTAAGGATGATTTGCCACTGACAACCACTTTTGGGGATCTGCCAATCCATACACCATTCATCCTTGACTTTGCTACACCTTTTTTGTTGGTTGGTTGGGGTTGGGTTTTTTTGTTTTGTTTTAGGTTTGATTTTGTTGGGGGTTTTTTTTGGTTGGGGTTTTGTTTTTTTTTTTTTGTGAAGTGACACAGTGAAGTCCCTGAATACTTAGAAATTTCTGGGATGCCTTTGAGAAACATTACTGACTAGCATCTCTAGCTCTGTTTACAGTCCATAAGAGAAAGCTGCCTTATCAGGATGTTCTTTCATATAAAAGTGTGTGGGTGTATTATAATGTTGCAAAATGCATAAACGAGGGGCACCTATAAACTCCGGCATTAAAACATTCAGCAACTAAGCCTGGCTGCCACCTGAACTGCCGCTTAGGACTGAAATTATCCTGCAAGTCCCACAGGCACTTTAACAGAGGACTTTTTCACCTGACGATGATTTCATTTTTGTGACAAAGGAAAACTAATCAGTACACGAGGATACAATTGAATTTCTGTGCCTAACACACTGGCGCAAAAATCAGAAGTTAACCACCCCAGTCAGCGAGGATTGCCCAAGCACGGTGAGATCAGGCTGCCCTGGGAGACGTTAGACTTTGACGAAATGAGATACTGAGCGTGGGAACCCAGGGCTGGAGCATTGGCTGTAGGAGCGATGTCACGTTGCTCCGTACAGTGTGATACAATGATGTGCTCCAACATCCACGTTTGAGACACAGTTTGGGAGACTCGCAACTGTAAAGAGAAACTGTTGGGCTGATCAGAGACTGAATTCAGATGCATTTTTTCCTCTACTAGAAGAGCCTGCTTTGCAATCATATATCAGATGATGTCAGATATAAGGTGCAGACTGCTTCTGTAAATTGCCATGTTCCCCCATATTTGACAGATTATAGTGTTAAGAAGTATAACGCTAATTGGCTTACGTTACAGATATTCCCCCAAGAGCTGATAATTCCTCAGTGTTCAGGATGGAGCCAGAACGTAACAGCCTTCTGCACCCTCAGCCCCACTCAGGCCTTCAGTGGAAGAAGGCACATCCCCTCCTTGCATGGAAAGGTGTGAGCAGCACTCAGGACGACAGCCGTTTTGGGCATTTCCTCGTTGACAGGAGTCGTTGTGCAGACTTTCTGTGCCCTTCAGAGAAAGATACACAGCAACAGGCTAAAATCCTCAAAAGATCACTGCAGAAAATAGAGAACAAAACCAATAGAATGTCTTCTGCAAATGCAAAAGCACTCAAGGGACTGGTTGAAGAAGGAGCAACAAAACTGATTTCACATTGTGCAGAAAAATCATGCACTGTTCATGCCTTCAAACAGCCATTCTTTTCTATAAAAAGTCTGTCCACTGTTCCCTGCATTTGTGTTTGGTTTGAATTGTACTTTGCCTGTTTAAATGGAACATGAGGGAAATTTCACTTAATTCTCTGATCCCCGTGTCCAGCAGCACCAAGACCCTCTCAGAGGTAGAGACAACACTGACAGGAAAAATACAATTTGCAATAGGGCACCTTGGAGTGAATGAAAGATTTTTTCCCTTTCCCTGCACATGTACATGTATCACACTGACCAGACGTTCAAGACTCCTTTGGAACCAGTTTTACCAAACACTCCGTAGGACAGCGTCCATAGTTCTGACATTAAGGCCAGCCAAAGTCGTCAGAGGAACATCGTAGCAGCATTCACCTTCTCTCTCCTGCAGGAGACTCGCTGCTTCTGTGGCAGGTTCAACTCTAATTATTTTCCAGAAAAAAAAAAAAAACCAACAGTTGTACCTAGAATTGTTGACATAAGGCTAACTTAGTTCCAGAATTCTCAAATTCAGTAGTAAACAGTGAAATACCATAAAATGGGAATTAGATGTTACCCCCAAAAAAATTAAGTTTGGAAAAAATCTATAATTCTCAGACTCTTAAAGTAAATAATAACAGATAGTTACACCCTCTTTCTAATCATTTACACCTGATTTTGAGTTCTGGCTGCTTCTTCCTATCCTCCATGACATAGACAGATATTCTCCTGAAGATCCAATTATACTATATAGTGTAGCATCTATAATTAAATGAAAGGAACCTTGATCTGTGCTCCGTGACACTGGGTTGTTTGAAAGATTTGTGAGTAATTGGCTTAACTGAGAACAGCTGTAAAATTATGCTAACAAATCAGACAAAGCAAAGATTTGGCTACCATAATCGAATTTGCATTTTAAAAGTCTTTTTCATCCCCAAATGCACATGCATGTACACTTTAGTTTATTTATCTTTTTTTTTTTTATACTGAAACATCCTGAAAGGTAAAAAGGAGTTCCATAAAATTTGAATTTAAAGAAAATTCCAATAAATCTTACCCATAAACTGCCTCAGATTAACTCCTTTTGACACATCAACCTTTTCCAAGAATCTTTTCTTCCACTCATTCATGGAAATCGGGACAGCAAACTCTGTGAAGGAGAAAGTTTAGCTGACAGTTGGGACTCTCCTAGATTTTTCAAAGATAGCCTCATGTGTTTTTTCCAGGAATTTTAATTAACACAGTTAAAATAAATCCAAATACTGCCAAAGATAACAAATGCTATACTACACTACAATTTTATGTATTTTTTTAATCAAAGATAGATTTTGTCCTATGGTTTTTGTAAGTTTTCTAAGAGAAAGATGTTTACCAAGATGCACACCTCAGCACATATCAGATTGTAAGGGAATTCAAGCCAAAAAAATGCTTCGTACATAAATTGTGTGAAGACAGAGTTAAAGTAAGCTGAAAATCCTTTATCGGTACAGGGCTTTGCATCATAATTCTATTTGTCTATCAGTTAATGCAAGCTTCTAAAAGGAAGATCAAATGGGCTGAGATGAAGGTAGAGCCATATGATCTCTTCTGGAGTATTTTTTGCTTGCAGAGTTAAGCTAAGTGACCAAGGTCCGCATAAGGGACGGTTGTTAGATCCACGTGAGCCCTTAATTTAGCATAGTTCCGTGAGCACTAACATATTTGCCTTTTAAGTCCTCAGCTCAAGTAAACCAGCAACCATCAGCATCTGGGTAGAATGGACATTCCTTGGTTTACCTCAGAGTAGGGCCATAGTAAGGCACTTCAGCTGTCCTTTCCACCACTCCAGCTACCTGTTGGTACAACCAAGGAGAAGCAAAGCCTGTAAGCAGGTAGAAAAGGGGTATACCTATCCCATCCCCAAACACTGTAATAGAGCCACCACTCAGCCAAGTGTTATCAGGCAGTGCCAGCAGGAGCTTCTTCGCTTTGTTTACGCTTTCAACATACTCTAACTAAAGCAAAAACTGCATTGGAAGGAAAGGCTTCTCTTTGCAGAGTTTAATGCAATTTCTCCCTCCTCCTGCACAGTTGTGTAGAAGGCAGCTCCAGGAAACAGCTCTTGATTTATGGCCAGTATAAATCAAAGAAGGGGCCACCGATGGGCTGCACACAACCTAATTTGTCTGGGATCCCCAAAAGAGTTTGCTAAACACTAGAAGATTAGCAGTTCTCACTTACCCGAGGGACAAGAACGTGCCTTCAGCGCTGATAAATATTCAGAGACTATCAGCTGCTGACTGCTTGCTGTGTTTCCACAGAACTGCGCAGATTAAATCCATAGGGGGTCTGAGAGGGACACAAGCTTAAGCTATATAAATTCTGAGATTTCAGTGTGCTGCAGGGACTGAGCAAGCCACAAGTTTAAGAATTATGGAAGACTTCTCCCCAAAACAGAGTTATGAAGAGCAGTACAAATGCTTCATTCTCACAACAAACTGCCTGAAGAATATTCAGAGGTATCCTTTACCACAAATCTACAGTTTTTATTTCTTCAGTTACATTTCTATGTATACAGTGTTTCTATAGACTTACCAATACATATCAATGTTTTCTGAAGAATGTAAGACCAGATGCTGTTGTCTACCTCCACCTCTGACACAGTGTTAAAGGGTATCAGCTGTTCCGAGTAAACTGGGAGCACATTAGCTCTTCAGAAACATTAACTTTATTAACTATTTCAACACTGAGCACTTTTTTTAGCAACCAGTTAGAATTCTTGTCCATAATTCCCACCCTCCTCCCATAATCCCTGAGACACCAAGGGCACAACTAGTCATTGACCACCAAAAAATTAGCAGTGAACATTTTTGTTGCCTTTTTTTACACAAAACTGTAACTGAAATCCTAGTTTGAGTTAATTCACATATCTAGATAGAGACATACAGGCAGAAAAATAAACCCAGAGCTGAATACTAGGCTTAGCCTGACAAAAAAGCAAAAGGACATGGATAGTTGGCAGATCATACAATAACTTTCCATGGCAAGGTTGTTTCCACTATCTTTCAATATACTCAGTGCATGCTAAGAAAAGGCTGGTAACACTGCAGAGGGGGGTGTTAGTTTTCACAGAAAACATGACTAGTACAGGGTAATCCCCACATTCCTCTTCCACTCTGGCTTTTTCATCCTCTTTATGTTTCATACTATTTTCTTCCTCACGAGACTAGACAAATTTGCCTAGATGCACCTCTACTGCTGACTGTAATTGTGAAACTTCAGCTGTCATTTAGAAGCAGAGCTCAGTACTGATGGACAGGAGGAGACACCTTCTTCCCTGCACTCCTGGCTGTGCCCCTCTGTGCTCTTATGTCACCTGTGGGGCCCTGTCACCAGCTGATCCTGCTCACTAAATCAGCAGAAACCCACATCTCATGCAACAACGCCCACAGCAGATTATTAGCTGAGACATCTTGAGTCCCAGGTGTGACAAATCAAGAATTGCTTTGTAGGAGCACACTGCAGCTGCAGAAACATCCACAGTGAGCTTGCTCTATGTTCTGTGTTTGAAAGCAGAGACATGCAGTTTGTAATACTGCTCCATTGCTCATCTTCAGCTGAAGCTGTTCACTGAGGTGGAATCTTGTGGACCAAAACTTTGATGTTAGTAAGACAAGTGATCAGAACTGTAGTAGAATAACCTTGCTCCATCCTAGAAGAGTCCAGTGACAGCATTTGCTGAGAACTGATCTTTTTTTCTAGTGAAAAAATATACCTTAAGCTTTATCTGCTAATATGGGGAAACTACAGCTTGCAACAATTCTCTTTTATTCTCTCTATGGAGTAAAATTATGCTTTAGTTTATACAAAGTAAAAATTCACCTCTTGATCAAGAGAATTTTCATATTCATTTATAGATTTTATTTACTGTTATGTATCCCTGGAGAGCCTGGAATCTCATAGCTAAAACCAGATGAAAGTGACTTACTTAGCTTTTTCCATACAAGCACATAAATCTCATTCCATGAAGCAAATGTTTATCTCTAGAGAAAACACATTTAAATTTCCCCTGAGATTACAAAAGCTCCACTAAAGCAAGAAGCTATTCTATCACATCCAAAATGACACGTAAGCCCATCCCAGTCCCCTGTGAAGTGGTGAATGCTTCTCACGCCCTCTGAGTTTGGCCAGTGTCCCTCTTGCATCACAGGGCAAGACATTGCCTTAGAGCCGAGACCCCTGCTCAGCCCTTTCTAGCCCACAGGGTCGAACAAGGGATTACAGTGCACTGGGAAGGAAGATGCTGGCAGTCACCTCCAAATCAATTACCAGCATGCCAGGTCTCCAGCAAGAGCCAGTAACAAGCTACTGACAGCTACCAGCATTAAATATTTACGTCAGCCATGATTTCTGAAGTCTGGGCTGAAAAAGAGCACAGGGCACTGTTCCTCAGCACAGCTGAGCTGATGGCCAAGCTCAAGGCCCCACGGACCGCTCCTCCAGGGCTCTGCACCCAGCCGCATCCTCCCGCTCCTCTGTGCTCCTGCTGCAGCTGTTGTCCACCCACTCACTGCACCGATCCCCCTTCCTCAAGACACAAAAATATCGATTTGCATTGTTCCTGGAGTGGTTTTCTGCAGCTCCCCACATGGTCTGTTGGGTGCTGGTACCAGCACTAGAAATGGGAGCAAGAAGAGGGACAGCAGGGACACAGGACTTCTGTGTCTGACAGCAACAGGTCGCTAGATCAGCTCACCTTCATCAGTGAATCCTATCCTCTGGCATGGCCAAGCAAAGCAACCATGAAGCATGCCTTAGATGGGCAGAGGAGTTGTGCCCCTTTCTCACCCAAGGACATGTTATTCAGCTACTAAAGAACAACAGATGACACGTGGCCAGTGAAGAGACATTTGCACCTCTGAGAAAAGAAGAAATGCCTAGTCTAAGAACAGCCAAAGCATCTTGGGTTAAAAAACCCACAAAAAAACCAAGTTGCAAGTAGAATGAGGGCCCCACAACACTTCAAAAGGGGAAAGGTTAATACATTTTTCTGATTTACTTATGAGTAGATCAGGCCCATCTTTTCTATTTTAAAATGTTTTTTACATCTTACCTTAACTTTCGTTCAGTTAAGAATAACTTTAATGTAACTAAATAACAAGAAGCCATTCCCCAGCCATGGATCTGGTAGATGTATAAAGTGGCCACAACAAGGCATGAAAGCTCTAAGTTCTCATGCAGAACAAGGGTTACAGAGGAGTTGTCACTTATTAGACTAACTCGTACAGAGAAAAGAATTAGACAAGCCTTTAGATATGTAAGCCCTTCTTGATCTTATAAGGACAATTGCACCCTTAAACCATCATGGCTACCGCAAATCCTGTATGTTCTATGGTATACATGCTATATATATATATACACATGCCATGATATAGCATGGAAGATTAAAAAAAAAATTGCTATATGAAGCAGTAACTAAAAAGTGGGGCCTGAGTCTGTGTGGGCACAAGCTTGTCTGATCTTTCCAGAAATATCTCTCAGTCTAAAAAATATCTCAAAGATATTACCTGTTTACAGAATCTTGTTCTGCGTGTGTCTTTGGTCCTTCATAGCTACAGAAAAATATCTTAAGTTTTATCACAGGCTCCAGATCCCCCAGGACATACCAGCCCGTGAAGACCTGAACTAAGTGGACCTGGTGTGTGATGGTGACTAGGAGAGATACGTGTTGCTCCAAATGGGGATAACCAAAGGAGAGAGCACAGGGAACGAGCAGAGCTCTAGAAACCATCACCTTTCAAGAAAGGCCAAAAGCCTGAGAACATGAAAGGCCATCTTCAAATACATAAAAGTAGTTATAAAAGGTTTACTTCCTAGGAGGACAGAACAAGGAATAACGAACTGATATTGCAACAGGGACATTTAGAGGGCAGGGAAATCTAAGGGTAAAGAAGATGAGCTCTTAGGACTAGATTTACTAGAAAGGTCTGGACTCCCATCATGGAGGGCTTTGATACTCCATGGGACTTCCATCTGTGATGGATGCAGCAGAGCAAACTGATTCTTGGAAAACTCATCCAGTCTCTTATTCCTATCACTTTTTGTTTTATTTTACTTTTAATTCTACATGCTGTCATTCTTCAGGCCATTTTGACTCCACTCACTAATCCTTTCCCTAATTTTTCATGGTGATAACCCACCATGATTTTCCCTTAATTTTCTGTTGTTAAGTTTACTGAAACACTCAAAATACAAAAAACACATGAAAGTTATTTGAAGTCAGAAAGATCAAAACAAATGTAAAATGTTTATGCCTAGAAATTTTCTGAAGTTTGTGTTGTTTGAAAAGGGAAAAATAAATTTCAGAGATATGCAATGTAGGACATTTTCTGAAGATTGTTTCCTGCAGGGGTTGACTGCAGCTACTGTCGAAGTTAAAAAATCAGCTCTGTCCTTTCCAGAGGTGTGCTATTCTTTTGTTGTATCCATCTAACAAAGATCACACCTACCTGAATAGCCTGCAGACACTGCAGGCTATTACAGGAAAATTACATCATTGACTGTAAAAAGTCTTTTTGCTCATGGGAACAGATAATATCACCTCAGATTTTTAGCCTCAAGTATCTACCTTTCCTACTTTCATGGGTAAATTCACAGCTTTCAGGTAATGGTTTTGACAGAATACAGATCAGACTGGGGAGAAGTAGGAATTCAGCTTTCTGCCATGCTAGTTTTTGTTCTCACTGGCCACTGAAGGAGCTCCATGAGGTGTCCCTGATCCTGTTAGCTCTGACACCATAACTGTGAGCAAGAGAAGGTTGACACTAAATTGTTGAGACAGAGTTGTAGAACTGCTTTTGTCAAAAAGTTTGTGCTGTCCACTAACGGCAGGAGGCTAGAAACGTGGCAGGGGCTTGGGTTTTTTTATTTATTTTTAATTCATTTGTTTTTCATCCCTGCATTGTTTGGAGTGCTACAAAACAGAACTGCAGACACTAAGCATCCATTGATGAATAAGTAGTGCTAACAGTTTCACCAGGTCCCTGTTTAAATAAAAATCAACTTGTCAGCATTTGCCTGTCAATGAATCTCTGATAATGCCAGCAAGTAATTCAGTACTTTAGGAGGTTTTCTTTGATCAGTGTCCATGTAATGGTAACTTTTTGGTGTTTTGGCAGACTCTTACTTTCCATTCAGAACTCAGAGGTTATACACCTCCTGAAGTATTTGCTTCTGAATACAGTTCCTCATGAAGCCACAGTGCTCAATTCTGCTTTCAGGCAAATTTCCATGGAAGTCAAGACAATCACGTACAATTGCATTTAAGGACACGGTTTGGCACACTGTAGTTAACATGGCAGTCAGGACAGCTTGAATAATATCACAACTAGTATAGACATTTATTTATCACACAGACACTTTGTTCCAATTTGATTTACAAATTAAATCACTTTCCAAGTTGGGATAGGACACTAACAAAAAAAGGGTGTAGGTTCCCAACATAATGACGTAGTCTCCTCTTTCTGCATTAGTCCTTCACACGCATATCTTTGAATTGTGGTGTTGGAAAGCAAAGCTGTGAGGTATGAAGAAATAATTCCATTATCTAAAATTTTAGAATTGGTACATTCTCATATCAGTATTCTCTGCAATTCTAGCGTGCTAGTAAAAACCATGAAAAGTAACATCACATTAAACGCTGAGAGGCTGGCGTAGCTGGGAGCAAGCGCAGGCAACTTCATTCCACCTACAACTGGGCAACAGGGAGCTCGGAGACTTTGCAGAAATGACAAGCCAGCAAGTTTATCTTTTCCACAGCTGATTGCTACATGATGCCCATGGCCTGGTGCCAGATGACAACACTGTAGCATGCAGGAGGGTTACAGAGAGAGAGGAGCCAGCAGTCTAGTTTGCTAGGAACATCTAGTAGGAAGAGCTCAGTACCGAAAAGAAGTTGTGTAGTGAAAACATCTCTCTTGCAAAGCCTCAGCTCAGATGGAACCCACTGACAACATGATATCTTAAACAAATTTTCAATAACTTTGTAAGATACCCGAATAAGTCAGAGCAGTTAAATGTCAGAGGTTGTCAAACTGATAAAACTGCTATGTTAAATGTTTCAACTAAAAAAAAATGTGAAGCAACTTATTTTCCCTGCCTGTTATGCATTATGAAAAGGCACAGAAATAAGTCTGAGACTCACCAAACTAAGTGACATTTTATAAAAGGTCAATTTTGTAGCAGCAAAGCACAAGATCAGTAAATACACTATTGCCTTTTTTTGTACAGTGAAAGCTAGCAAATTAGACTGTTCTTATTATAAAAATGCTATTTAAAAAAATAGTGCTTCTGTGATGTAATTGTGTATTATGTTTGACACAGATGAAAGCTGTGATGATGCCTTTGCCTCTAATGTCACATGGTCAATAACTTGCAGATTTCTGGAACGGAAACATTTGCTCAAATAATTTGCAGATTGCAGTTAATCAGTTAGCTTCACACCAATCATTTCAAGCTGTAGTGTTTCATTTTGCAACCTAGTTCTGAGGCGCCCTGCTGCCTACTGGAAGCATTTGCCCAGGTCTCATTAATACTGAAGGAGGTAACAGTTTTTATCCAATTGGATTCTTTATTTACGTTAATATCAATTCTTTTTGCTTTCCAATGCTACTCTAAAACCCAAACCAAAATCAGTAATAGTGATAGATGTAGTGCATACATTGGCCTGTGGAGTAAGACATTGCATGCATCCCCTTAGAGTAAGTCAAATAAAACTTTTAAAACTGATTTCTGCCAAAGTTCAAACAGTGTTATCTTGTAACTGTTACATGTGGAACAGGTTTAAAAATGGCAAGGACAATTATCTCAAACACATCCGCTTCTATAAATTCCTTGTTTAGGTATTGTGTAGGAGCTGCCTGTCTCCTGGGAGACACAAACGTTGCATTCCTCTTGTGGTGGGTACTAACCTCCACATTGGCATCCACATGCAGATGTGTCTGGCTAACGCCAAGCAGTTAAGCTTCCAAAGTTCAAGTTTTTAATGAGCTAATTAAGTATAAACACATAATTTCTGTGATTTTTTTTTTTTTTTTTACCAATCATTTTCTCCAGAACACAAACCTGGATATCACAAGTCTACAAGCAAGGAAAAAGCTTATTTGTACAGCAACAAATACTGTGGCTCTGTCTTCTTCAGAAAATAAACCTATTCTATTATAAACATTCTATTGCCAGCTGCTTTTAAGGCAATTCACTCCTGTGAAACACTCAAGTACTCACTCATGTCAGCTTCCTTCTGCGTTTCTATTCTTCGAGCAATTGAATCCATAAGAGATTGCATGGGGACATATTGCCAGGCAAGAACATTTCAACTGGCTCATCTGACGACACCCAAAGTGTTAAAGGTCACTGAGGGGAGGATAAGTACTTGGAATTTTGCACAGAACCTGTGCAGTCGTTTTTACTGTTGCTCTGAGGCATTAGCACATCAGAGCAAAGATAGTATTTAAAGGCTATTGACCACAGATTACAAGCCCAGAATATCTAAATCTTCCTTGCTTAGTCATGCATAGCTAGATAGCTTTCTCCAAACATACAGTTAGAATTATCCACTTTATAGGAGGTCTCCAAGATGCAGTATACCTGCTCATAAGGTGCAATACTTTAAGGAGCTCTAAAGTAGACATGCTGTTTAATGTATTGAGGTATTTTATCTATGCATGCTGCCTCTCCTTTATCCACAGGGGGTTTTTTAGCCAGAATTTTCTATTCTCTCCAATCTGACATGAAACAGCACTGACACATCACATTAGCAATTCATCTATGACTAAAAGGATTCCTTTTTAAAAGCAAGACAGACTTTAAGCAGTTGGAAATGAACTGAGAGAGGCACAAACTCTTTCACCCAATTTTTCTAGTTATTTAATGAATTGAAAAAGCTGGTCTTTCAGTTAAACTCTAAAAAACTGTCTTTGTTCCCAGGTAAGAGTGTCAGAATTCGTCTTTCAGCAGTAGCAGTTTGAGAGTACATGGAGTCTTCAGTGTACAGCAGGAGAGCTACAAATGGCATTTTTATGTTATAAAAGAAGCCAAAGCTTGCTCTAAGATCCCTTATTCTCATAGATCATTCAAAAAACAAAACAGTGTTATAGCACAACTATGTAGTCTGACTTTATCCATCAATACAAAGACCTATAAATATGAAATCCAGCAACTTTGGAAACAAACCCTTAACAAATCTGATCTCGTACTTTTTCTTAAGCCTTGGAGGACCTCTAGTTCTGCCTAAAGAATTTTGCAATGCAAGTATCCTTTATTTTGTTAAAATTAAACTATATAAACTCTTATGAAATGTCAGTGTGCAGCAAAGGATGAACAGGTTACAGTAGATGTCAGTGCCTATAAACCAATACTTCACCTCAGAATTCCAACCCAAGAAACAAAATCCTGTATGACAGGGCTACATGCCGAACACTTGCGTGCATGGGTAGTGTCATGGGAGCAGGAAAAAAAGATCCTGAGAACTAGGAACTTGCCAAGAGAATATAGTCCAGCAAGGCCCTGTTCTGAGCTTTATGAAACTCGGTGGAATGGGGTGAAGAGTGGGTTAGTTTAAAACCGAGACAGACATTTCTGCCTCCCTGCACCTCCTGGCTGAAATGCTGTGTCGAGACCCGCGATACCGAGCAGTGTCTCGGCGCCATCTCCTGGGGGTTTTGCTGCTGTAGGCGAGACACTCGCATTAACGGGCTTTGCAGACACCCAAGTAGGCATGTTTTATTAAAGTATTTGTATTTTTCTCCTCTCACAGCACTAATCAAGTTTCAAGAACGTTCAAGTACTTTCATTATCTACAGAAAGCTATCCTATCGCTGAAAAAAATCACCCCAAAAATATTCTGCTCCCTTTTCTCACTTTTACTCCAGAAACACCCTCACTTCATGAACTGCCTGATCAAATGATGCCACTGTTCCTCCTTGTTTTCTTTTATTAAAGAGAAAAGCTATGTAAAGTAGTGTCCTCATATTTTCCTTCCAGAAGCCTTCATTGTGTCTGTCATTGGAGTGCCATGAGGATGACAAGAGAAAAAAAATGTTCACCCCAAATGAGCTGAAGTTAAGCAAGGAATAGTCTTTTCAAGATGAAGCTTAACCATTGGAAAAGTTGGGGCAGCTTGATACAAGTATAGCATAGGCTATTTTCTAGGAATTATCCCTCACAGCATGACATGCTGAGAAGGAACCATTCAAAGGCAATGGTGTTGCTGTACAAGGCACTTGGCAGAATTCAGGTGTTACACCAGAAATAGAATCTTTTCCTGCTATGGAAGAGTTTCCTTCCTTATGTGGGAAAACAAAACACCAAAGAAGCGAGGCCAAGTCTTAAAAGTATGTTATTAAAGTTATAAGGATATAAGCTTATTCTCTTGGGGAAAGGAAACTTCATTTTAAGTATCAGAAGTTTTCAATGCATAGAAGAGATTGATACTGAAGTAGGTTGTCATATTTCAGATAGTTTCTGAAACTAGATTTACTCAAATTTTGGGGGGGGGGGGGGGAGAAAAAAAACAAAACAGTGGAAGTCACTGTTGCTACCCCAGGAGACTTTCCTTTGTGGAATTTGAGTTCTCTTAGGATATCAGCACTGCATGACCCAATTTCATATATAGAAGCTCTTATTCCCCCTCTTCAGCCAATGACATGCATCACACCATTGTTGGGGTACACCTTCCTACAGTCAAGTCAGTCCTGAAGAGAACAAAGAAAGTTTAAGTATTACCAGGTGTCTTCTCCATGTCAAAATATAGACCAAATCTCCACTAAGTGGTGCTTATCTTGGTCTTTGCTAGATAAAGAATTGAGCTCTCCTCTGTTAATGGACTAAATCTGTTCTCTTTGCTCTGCAAGCTAATTGATGAATCTTACACTGAGGTAAGAATAAAATAAAGAGAGGAGGCATATTCATACTCAGTTTTTAATTAGTTACAGTATTTATGAGGAAGAGTCAGAAAGCAAAAGGGAAAGTGATGTCCAAACATTTTGCTTCACTCTCCAGAGTAGCTGAAAGGACAATAGCCTCAGTCTTGACTGGGGGTGGGGTGGGGGGTGGTGGTAGAGGACGTATTTCCCATTACTTCCAAAAAACTGGAAGTGAACATCTTCATATATGACAATATCAACCCCCCTGCTTTCTTGGATTATCCCCCCCCCCCCCCCCCTTCTTGTCTCACCCATGTTTTTCCTGCTCAGGAAATAATTGATAATCCTGACAGAGAAAGGAGGTACACAAAGTATGACCCATTTTCTAGGCTACCAATGTATAGGATCAAATGCCAAGAGCTGTAGGAAGTACAGAAATCACAATCCCTTGACCAAAGCAAAGGGAGCATGCTTTATTTCTGTATGTATTAAAAATTTGTAACCGTGGAGTTTGATCACCAATCCTGCACCTATGAAGGAAGTGAAATCAGTGCAGTTCTTGCAATTGCAAAAGCAACCCTAGGGACAAAAAACAAGAATAAGTGAAATACAAAAAGGTTTTGTGCCTGTACATACAGATGTACAGGTTATATGCTCAGATTATAATGAAAACGCTCATTCCAATGACTTCCAGGAAAAAACCCACCAGGTTTTCATATAACCTCCAGATAGCTCAGCAAAACTTGATAAAATTTTAGTAAATACAAAAAATTGGCAATACAGATAGTACAGTAGCATTCCTGAGTGTCATAGTAGCTTGACTAAGTTGAGAGATTCTACTTCCCAGTTACTTGCACAGATAACTAAACTAGAATTTACCAGAGTAATTGAAATAAACTCTGTTAAATCTTTTATCACTTGTCATTTACCCATGAAACCAGAAAGAAGTTTAAGTTATTTGTTATGTTTGATAGGGAGAAGAACAAACACTATCAATCAGCGATTTCAGAGATGTCAAATGGCTGAAGATATTTCTATTACTTTCCACACATTTGAATCAATAAAGAAATCATACATGCAACAATCAAGTAATTCAGCATTCTTTCAATCCTGCATTTACCTTGCAAATGTTTTTTGGTTAAATAAGAGCTATAAGGCCATTTGATGATTTAATGATAAGCAATCAAACTGTCATTCAAGGCAACACGATGGCATATGAATTTCACTGCAGGCAAGTGCAAGGTCATACACAATAGAAGCAACAATCCAGCTAAACAGGCACATGCTGATGGGTTCTAAAATTAACTGAAACTGTTCAGAAAAAACAAGAAGTTAAGGGTCAAGATGAACAGCTGCCTGAGAACATCTGCTAAAAATGGAAAACACAGACATAATGAAAGACAAAGAATAAATATTCCAAGTACTGTCCCATTGTTTAAGACTGTTAGGTGACTTCACCTTGTATATTTACTGTCTTCAGCTATGAGACTTCTGTAAAACAAACAACTTGCACCTACGTGAGGTAAGAATCTTCACTGCTGTGCTCTTCTGCAGCCCTGAAAGAGATCAGTCCAGATATCTAGACCACAGATAGAAGAAAATAGAAGATCTGGGTAAAGACAAAAAGAGCTCAAAGTGTAAAATCCTACTTGTGAAGAGATATTGAGTGACATTGCATTTATTTTTTATTTAGAATCTGACTATCACCAGGATTTTACATTTTTCTATTAGAATGGAAAGAGGGAAGAAAGAAGATGGCAATACCAAGCACGATCTAATGAAAAGGAAATCTAAGTTCTTATTTCACAGACAGAAGATGAAGACAAAAAGTTGAAGCAATGGAAGAGCTGAATGACTTGTGAATCAGGCTCACTTTGTCACTTTCAAGTTGGCAAGAACAAAACATCAATCAGTCTTTGTTAAGGACAAAGAAGACTATTGGGGTACAAACCTGTTTTACAGCTGGAAAATTAGAGAAGCAAATTAGTTTGAGAATCTGATCTTACAAGTCAGTATCTACAGAATTGAACTGTCCTTTATCCTTATGAAAAGACATTCCATGCTCAGACAAGCTACTGGAGAACAGTAGAGAAAACCATATCAGAGTTTGTTGCCACTAAACAGACTCAACAACATTGTCATCCACATTAACTTTTATGTGACTATAGCTTAAAAGGAAAACTACCTTTGCTAAAGAAATTACTAATGACCATTTTTTACATTGATTTGCATTTTTAAAGGTAACATTTGTTACAGCTAAACTGCAACAAGTCACTTTTTTCTTTCAAGAAAAACAATTTTAATCTCATGTTTGATTGAAGAAAAAAAATCAGATTGACTCATTGACACAAACAAGAGACAATACAGAACAGCAGTCCAAGAAAACAATCAATCAAAAAATGCTTAGAACTTAAATCATGGAATCATTCCTGAAGGACAGTAAGGCTGCAGCTGTACTATCAAAAAGGAGTAGCACTTATCTGGCTGTATGAGCAAACTATTACTACCTCTACAGACCAACTGGTTGTTGCTGATGAACCAGTATGGCTTGGAGAAGGGGGAAAAAAAACCCACCTCAGACTGGATGTTGAAAGAGAACTTCTGAAAAATTTTGTGGTCAGGCCAATACCAAACCTCAAAAGGCAATCTTATAAAGAAGATACTCTTCTTATGGTACTAAACACTATGTATGTGCAAAACAGATTCATAAGGAACTCTTTGAACAGAAAGATACCATAGAATCATAGATATGAACGTGAAGTAGACCAGAATGCAGTAATAATTGTTTTTACTTGGACTATTGGATTATTTCAATGTTGTATGGTTGGCAGTCATTCAAGAAAATGAACATAAGGAAGTTGCATGAGCAAGAAGTTAGAGTAAATGATCACTTACTGGGATTGTCCTACTTCATACATGTCAAAAGCAGGTCTTTGTCAAAGTAATCTCAGCTCTTTCTGAAAGACAACCAGTAACTGTTTTTCAAACACCACAATATCTTATGAAATACAGTCATTGTCTGCAGCTTAAGTAAATGTTACATTGATGAAACCAAGTATTTTAAATGCTTATTTAGTCATTGATTATAAGCTGAAACCTTAGTATATAAGAAGTAGCTGTTCTAGTTGAGCAGAACTGGTGGATGGTTAGAATAAAGTGTCAAATGTCTATAAGAGTGGGTCACTTCTAATAGCAGGTTATAGATATTTATTTATGGCTATTGTAATCCCCAAAGAACATTATGCTTATAAATTACCTAATTTAGAAGAGTAAATAGAAGACAGTTAAAACCACACAAGTGATGAAAAACATCATATTTCTCCACACAGTGCCAACTCCTTAATTTTGTACCTACACAGAATTTTTTTTTTTTAAATCTTTTTTTAAGAATTTGAAGATATACATACAAGTTTAACTTGTACTCACTTTTTCCCCCACTCAAAGTTATGGTAGGTGTGGTAGGTATACTGGCCACCTGAAATAAAAGCAACTGAAACCATTCTGCACAGGCATAGTTCTGACTGCACAACGGGTAAATTATAAATACTTCCATAGACACCATTCCCCAAAAAAAGATTCAGACACAAACTTTCTTGAACAGTATTTCAGCTTTAATGGAGTCATAACTGGAAACCATCAGAACAATTAAATACATCTATATACAAACTTCAAAGCATGACTAATTATCTATTACTTCCTATATACAATCAGCTGAAATAACACAATGGAAATATGCCCTTACAAGGCAATACAAACATGCTTTTGCAAGATTATTTAGCAGTTTTTGATCGTAGCCGTCGCTTGATGATTAGGTGATCACTTTCCTTCTCTCTTTGTTCTATAAAGATCTGAAAAAGATGGATTTCAAGAGTTACTCAGCATTTCTTCACAGACAAATGACATGCACTTCTAGAAACGTGCAACCAATAACATGTTTTTTTCCAGAAGCTGTTTTCAGAATGAAATTTGCCTGTTATCTTCCAGTCAGAAGTCTCCAGGATAGAGACACCATTTTAGTGCATCGTAATAAGTAACAAACACCAGGAATATATGAAGTTCTGGTTTTGCTGAAACAAATACCAAAGTCTAAAGAAAAATGTGGTCTGAAAGCAGCTCTCACTTCTAATGTCTCCTGCTCATTTAGTGAAACAGGAAGTGTTCAGAAAGTATATTTTTAGCTTGAATTCCTTTAGCTTTCTCTGACTTTCCCAATGTTCAGTCTTTCACTTTTCCTTTCACTTCCAAGCTTCTTAGCTTCTTGTGGTCTGCATTTCTGTCATTTTCTTCATCCTCCTATGCACAGGATTTTGGTTTCTGCCTCATCCATTCACAGAATTTACAGAAAATGCAATAGGATATCTCAGAATGGGCAAACACTCACCATAGCAAAGGCAAGAAAGGACTGAACAGAAGAGATGTACTTCCAACAGAGCATGAATGCGCTCAGCACTGTAGTTACTCTCAAAACCGTAAAGTTGTATTTCAGAAACAATACATCAAGCCCTGGCCTGTAAGTTCTTTACAGGCTTGGCTTAGGGCAGGACAATTGATGAACACCCAGAAGGCTATCTAAACTGTGCTTTGAAAACGATGGATGTATATGCATCCTAAAGTAACCCAAATATCAGTGGACATAAGTGGAATCAGAAATTACCTTAGGTAATTACCTTAGCCCTGCAAAGTTAATTGTACATGCAGACCTTTATTATTAGTGTTTCAATCATGCTATTCCAAATCTATGGATCCCTTAATGGTCTTTATTTCTAGCCTCCCTTTATGTTACACTGAAATGAACACCAACTGTGGGAAAAACAAATTAAGGCTCAACTCCTCTAAGTAGAGGAAAAAGTAATCCTCCACATACCACAACAAAGATATCTATGAATCCAAATGTAAAGATATCTCCATGATTGCTGTATAATCTATACAGTAAGTCGGCAGTCAAACACAGAGAAGATAAGTGAGAAAATGGAGAAAATTAAGTAAAACAGCAGGAAGAAAAGACCAAAAGGAATGGTTAGGTAGAATCAAGAAATAAGTTGGTACTTTCAAACCTTTTCTGCAACTTAATTAGACCTTCAGGTTTGTTCTGTCCTCTTAATATCTTATTTTAAGCCAAGATTACAGAAATACATTACAGTGAACAGAACAGTAACCTGTAATCACTTACTGAAGAAGCAGGGATATCTAGAGGGGAAGAAATGTCAGTTGAATACAGCTTTCTCGTAGCTCGTTTTGGCTTGAGCTCATTTTCTTTGATACTTTCTGGTTCTGCAGATTTGGGAGAGCTTATTGTTGCAATCAGCTTCTTTGCTAGAAGAAAAATTTTATCATAAATCAAGGTCATATTGGTTTTGTGAGCCTCAAAATTAAGGAATAAAGCAAGCACTATTAAAAACAGTTTAAAAATGAAGCAGATGTAGTCTGAAATTTAAATGTAAAAATTCAGAAGTGGTATTTGACTACCACAGTTTCCTATAGCTGGAAATAAGTTTCCTATAGCTTCAGATGCAAAATCTTAAAAGGACACATTTAAATAGCACATCAGAAATCAATAACGATTCAGGTTTCACTGGAAGTTAAACACATAAACAGGAGTTGAACAACAGGCTTAACTTCTTTGTGCTGACAGGAGCACAAGGTAGAGTCAGTTTTCTCTATATACTTGTATAGCTTTATCAAATTACTATTAGCTCTATAAAGAGATGAGTGTATGCGTATGTATGAGCTACAAGGAAAAAAGAAATCCCGAACATTACTAAGTTTTGCAAAAGAGGAAAAAAGACACAGGACATGGTAATAAGGGTTACAAACCGGAACTCATTTGCTCAAATTAAGTATTTTCAGGGTGAAATTTGAAGTAGTCTGAATTTGGCTTCCATTGATAATGATGTGTTGTCCTCCTGGAATCAGCCTGGCAAACCAGGAAAATTTGAAAAATCCCATCATCTTATCTACTATAAGACAGTCTAGATGTACTCTGTAGCAAGTCAAGTTTTCAAGTTGATACAGAGATCTTAATTTTAACTGTCCACAACGAATAATGACTGATCTTGTTTTAACCAAGCAAATAATAGTGCCTTTTAGAATTTAATGCTGGCGATTCCTCGTGTTCTCTGATAATTTTAATCTTTCGTTTTTAAAACCACAGTAACTCAGAGATCATGTCTTACTGTAGGAAAGAATAAAAATACATTCTGCAATGGAAAGGCCTAGCAGTTAATCTTCCCAAGGCTATGCTTAAACTTAATGAAATCCATTAATTGCTTCATAGTCAGTTTATTGAAGTTTTCAAAATATTTTCATGAGACTTGGGCTTTCAGATTCTGTAGAACTAATCTTCCCCTCCCCATGTATGTACATCAAAAATCATTAATACATTTTCCACAGAAACAAAGCGGGGCAGGAGGAAGAGGGATTGCTTATAAAACAAGGTAAAATTTGGAGTTTGGATTCAGCTGTTGATTTTTCAGAGCAGTAAGGCAAGTTTCTGAAGTTGCCTTGAACTGTTTTACTGTAAGCAAGAACAAAGTAACTCAGACATAGAGCTCAACAGTTATCATTGCTTTTATGATAAATTTACATGCACATATTCCACACTGTGTCTTTTCATTCTACCTGGTTTACCTTTCACACTTAACCAGAACTTTAGAACTGTGTGGTCCTTGCAATCAAGACAGCCTTTTCTACTCTGCAAGATTCAATATAGCAAGCCACAGTTCAGACTCCATTATTTCATAAATGAACAAACAACTTAATGCAGCAGACATGTCCTTTAATAGCAGAAAAAAAGTAATTCTACAATGCCCAGAGAACATGGAATAAGCCTTATTTATTCTGTACAAACCTTTAGAGTGAATAATAGTAGGAGAACTTTGGAAAAAATCTCCAATTTTTTGTAGTGTTCCATCTTTCTTTTTAGTTGACTTTTTACTTGAAGTAGATTCTTGCTTTCTTAAGGAGTATTCTTTCCTAAACGACTGCATAGTAGACACCTGTCCAGAAAGACAAGATCATTGTTTGAGTTGCAAATTGACTTATCTTCAAGTTTAATTCCATTTTATTTGACTTCAATGTTTTTTTCAAGCTGACTTCTGTTCATTACACTAATGATGCTACCACAGCAAGCACTATTTTGTATCCAGAAGAAAAAAAATTGTCAAAGTTTCACAGAATACATTTAAAGGCACAAATAATATAGGAAACAAATAATATCTTTAAAAAAAAAGTAGATTCAAAGTTGTAGAGTATTTCATTAGACAAGCTGTTCTAGTTATAAATAAAACAGGAGGAAACTGATGGGGAAAAATCTACTACTTACCCTCTGAACTAGCCCAAGTTACTACTAAGTAAGTTAAAGTAACTTAAGTTACCTACAATTGTATTTTATAGTTGTTATGCATATAGATGAAGTAAAACTAAGGTTTATGTCAAAGGCATTGCCTATAACATCACCTCTACCAACAGTATGTTCAAACTAGTCTTCATAACTACTCAATATGCAACATCCTTCCCTTTGAATCACTGTACACTGTAGCTAGTACGCATTCCTGGCATATACAGACTTACTCTCTTTGGTTAGCTTACGTTGTCTTCCTACTAAAGTCTATAAGTGTTTAAGAATCCTATTCAAGTATATAAAAAAAGGATAAGATATTGCTGCATAATAAGAATGTTTGCTCCTTTCACAAGTCCACCTTTACAGAAAAGGCCAAACTAACTTAAAAAACAGAACAAACCCAAACCATTTTCTTGTTGCTTGTAGACGGTGAATTAGTCACAGCAAGTTTTGCATTTTTCTTGTTCTCACTTTTCACAAAATCCTAAGAAAATAAGTACGACAAATTGTAACTAGGATTCTTCTAGAAAGAACAACAATTATTACAGGAGGGATAAAAGGTTTAAATATACCCTAGATACATCCCTAGGATCTCAGTGACAATCAGAAGTTAAAGATAGGATTTTAATGAATGATCAGAGTAATACATTGAAAGATTGCCCAAGATATTTTGTCGCTTGGTCTAGGCCATACCTCATCCATCTCTTCACTCTTCCTTTTCTTTCTTGGCTTAAGCATTTTAAGTGTAACTGGTAAGGTGCTGCCCTGGTGCTTCACCTCTACTTTATTGGGTTGCAGAGGTGTGAACTGGATTTCCATCTCTGGCTTTGGAAACCGACTAGCTTTTCCATTTTCTGTGGACACTTCAGAAGAGTCAAGGACAATTTCTGAATGGTCCTGCAAGCATATGAAAATTAAAAAAAAAAAAAACCCCAAACAAATAAAACCCCCAAGTTTTAAAATAGCTAGATTTAAAAGAGCTATAATACATATCACTCCCCAGTGGATTGCAAAGTAAGCATTCTATTTTCCAGCTGTTAGCTTTCAGAATACTTACAATACAAGTGAAGAAGTCTACTTCAACTATAGCAGAGTTTAACTCTTATTTTCTAAAACTGCTTTGTTAAATTTTTAAAGAGCACATAGTTTAAGGAAGATAAATATTCACAATTATGTTATACAGCTTTTATTTCTACCAAAAGCCACTAAATCAGGTGATCTGATCATCCAGAAAGGGATTGGCAGAATAAAACTTTAGAATTGTTCAGGCAACAGGACACATTTTCTTGCCTATTCTGCATTTAGCAAAATCTATACAGCTGCATAAAATTTCAAAATTTAAAGTTTGATACCAACCTCACTTAATGAAGAGGCACTGCTAGGACATTGAGATAATGAATAATTCTCTTTAATTTCATCATGTCTTACTGGAATACTTTGTCCAGCTACAGGATTAGTCTTGCTTTGTTTTTCCACAAACTGTAAATATTTAGAATGAATAAAGATTACACTAGACTGTAAACATCAAAATATTTTGAGTTTTCGAAAGTTACAATACAAAAGCTCAAGTGCAGACAGCTAATGAACACCTGGGCTGAAAGACAACAGAAGTTTAAGTCAGTAACGTCACAATGTGATCATAAGATGTGCCCCGCTGGGTCTCATCAACAATTCACCTAGTTCAATATTCTGCCTCCAAGAGTGGCAAAGAGATGTTATTTAGGGATCACATGTGTGATCCTGGCCACCTTGTCATCTGTTCCCTCCATACTCTCCCAGCACTCTCAGTTGTTGCATTATAAGTGTCAGAAGGTATACCTCTTTCAGATTCTCAGAGCATCCATTTACAAATACATTTATGGATTTCTACTACAAGTTTTTCTAATTCCTGCTGACAGTATCTGTTTCCACTACCTTCAGAAGATCACTAGCTGCTTCATATAGGAATGTGCTATTTTAACTGTTTTAAAATTATCTCCTGTTAGTTTCATCAAGTGCTGCTCAGTTCTTGCAGGATTTTAGGAAGGACAGTTCTGCCTTTTGTTTACCCACCAAATAATTTTGTAAGCCTCAGCCCCATAACCCTCCAGCAGCCTTAACCTCTCCTAATCAGAGTGTCAGCTTCTTAGCCTCTCCTCACAAAGCAGGAGATACATATCACCTTGATCACTTTAGTTTTTCTTCCTTATCCCCACTACATCTTTTGTGAAAATTATTTGACTTCCCGCCCAAAATTTTACTGCATTCACTTCAATGCCACAATGACACTTTCTCACACAATAATCCTGCTAGCAGCCCCTCCTTGTTTGTAACATCACATATTTTTGCTCCTGGCTTGAGGTAACTACTTCAGCACCAACTGTTTACAACAATTCTTCTCTATAACTAATTTTATGGTGCTTTCTCTGCTGCTATTACAAAGCTGTATAAAGCAGTAACTCTTCTGAGGTCTATTCTGTCCTCCCTCATACATAGCAAGCTTTATCTATATGGCACTAGCTGAATTGACGAAGTAGCCAGAAACTAGCCAGTCTTATTTGGCAGCAGACAAGAAAGAGATGAAGAGATGCATTTTGGCATTCAGTTCAGTTCTGCAACAAGAGAAGAATGGCAGCCAGGGGAGGGACTGCTAGGAAATCCATGTTCAGCCCTGTTCATTATGAATTCACAATGGAGCCATATAACATTAATTTGGTTTAGCAGAAGAACTGCCTCATAAAATACTGCTCACAAGGCACACAAGGGATCAGTCAGAACCAGAAGTCTCAGTACAGTTGCAAACCTTTCCATATTTTCTGAACAAAAATTAAAAGTTGATCTTGTCTTTGTGAAAACTTCAAATATTGTTTTGGTTTGGTTTGAAGTGGGCTGCAAGGTATTGCTTTGTTCTTGTGAACCCCCCATATAGGCTGGCACCTCTAATTACAGAATCATCTTTATTACCAAACCATAGGTGATATCATGAAAGTTGTTTGAGCTGACATCCCCTTAACACTGGCATAACCAAACTGAGATGACACTACAAATATTATGCCTTCAAATCTCTAGAACCTTGATTAGTTAACTAGTTTCTCCCCTGGTATAAAAGTTGTATAATGTAAAGAGAGGTGGTATTCTACTAACTAAAGTATTCTTTTTCTGAGAGCAAGTGTGAAAGAGGGAGAGAGGAAAAAAAAAAATGAACAAGAACTCAGAACTGAAGATATAGTTAAAGTATGAACTACGAAAAGTTACTTTTGGGAGATTCCCAATGCTGCTGAAATATATACAGAGAAAATAACAAAAGTTATTAACAACATATCATTAGTACATACTTTCTATAAATATAACAAACATACCTCTTTGTTTACAGACTGCACTATTTTATCTTGTCCTTCTTCAGGTAAAGGTATTTCTGCCAAAGACTGAAGACTTTTTTCATAGTTGATGTGTTGTTTCATTTCCTTTATAAAGTCGTCTTTCTCAGCCAACTGTTTTCTTAGTTCTTCTATATCAGTTTCCTTGTCCTAATAGACATAGCACAAATTGCATTATTGGCAAAAGACATTAACATATACACAAGCATCATTATGATTACTTGGTAACATCAGTTGTAGAATTGCAGGCTACAACAGTCAGCTATCCAACAAAAAGCCAATAATTTAATGTATGAGTGGCCACTATCTAAAGTGAAGAAAAGTAATATTACAACCCGGGAAAACATAATGTAATTTTTTTTTATTTTACTTTATTTGTGTAGAGTTGTTAGAATTTCACCTCCCATTTGTTCATGAAGTCCTTGATGTTGTGAGAAAGGCAACAAATGTGATAATTGTTTCAGATTTTCAGTCCAACTTTGCAATCAAAGCATCAAATAGACTTGAATGTTTATTTGAACCAATAAATATTTTGAAATTTCAGTTACTGTTACAAATTCAGTTTCAAAAAAGCATAAATAAAGCTTCTTTTAAAAATTAGTTGCAATTATTTTCAATATGTCAGTGTTTAAGAATAAAATATAGAGCCAAAATGCACAGAGCAAGTGTAGTGTTTTGCAGAACTAATGGATAAAAACAAAAAAAATAATCACACAGAAGTTAAATATAAATATAACCTTTTCTGAATCCTTTAGTGCAGCCTGTTTTAATTCTGCTATTTCTTTATCTTTTTGTGCGGTGTTAGAAGCTAAAGCCTTGAGCTGTACTTCCAAAGCTTCGACTAATTTATCTCTTTCTTCACGCCACTTTTGAAGATCATTGTCCTTTTCTACCAGCTGTGCAGCAAGTTTTTCCTAAATGGGGAAAAAATAAGTTAGAATTGAACACCACTTCTACACACTATCTGAACTGCTCTGATAGTTTAGTTTCACATAGTTAGTACGATTTTACTGCCTTCGTAAACTTGAGAGCTTATGTAGATCTTAAAAAGCTCACACAGAACTACTTTCATTAGAAATCTGCAAAAGGAAGCCATGCTTCAGTTAGAGTAAAAATACTGATGGTTCTTACCAAAATTCTCTTCAAGAAGAGTATAAATATAGATACAGATTTTCTAACTAGAAAGAAACTTTTTTTTTTAAATCAACTACTTCTTGCTTTTTCTCTTCCTTCGAAAGCCTCATAAGCTTTTTTTTAAAAATAAAAAAGCCAAACAACAAATCTTGTATCTCAAAGTATGTTTTCTCAGCTTCATTAAGTAGCAATTCATACTTATTGGCATTTTTACACACAATATAAAGTTCGAAGAATTCATAGCAAGCTGGTGGTGGTAGAATAGAAAGGAACAGACATAACTCCATTACGCACTAAGCTTTTACCTTTTGAGACCCTCCTATTCTTCCCTTTTTATATTGAGAAGATTCATCTAGGCTTTGCCACGTGACAGAAGTGAGGGGACTTTGACAAAGGCCAGCTACCCTCAAGTGCCCACACTGTTAACACTTGACATGACATTTGCTCTGTACTGAAGACTTACACTAGAGGACTCTGCTGAGAACTCATCACTTACTATTTCTGCTTGCTGCTTTACACGACGTTCTCTATCCTCTGCAAATTTTCTCATTTCTCTGTTGCGCTGGTTCTCAGCTTCTTTTACTTGATTTACAAGTCCCATTTTTTCCTCCAGCCACTTCTTTCTATCAGTTTGATACTTGGCCTCATTTTCCTATTTTAATGAAACCAGAAATAAAACCATAGGTAGAGATTAAAAAAAATAAAAATCTTAAAATCTAGATTACCATTAAATGGATTAGTTTCAAAAAGATAACAGAAATACTAGCACAATTTTACTCCAGCATATTCCCAAATGAAATTATTACATTCTCATTTGTTCTTCCATATTGAAAAAAATTAACAGTTTTCAGCACTTCTTATTCAGACTGGCATGTCTTCATGGAACAGACTATTTTTTCCTCTAAAAATGTTTGGGGTAAGTCACAAACATAATAAAAGTTACATCAAAAGTAATGGTAAAGAGACCCTTTTACAAATTTCCAATCTTTTATGGTGCTTTACAGGATATATTAGAAAACTTGCTTCTACTTTTAAGACTGAAAGGCAAAGAATGTAGTACAGTTTGAATGGTAGGCAGAGATAGTGCATACCTAAGAACATCACTTCAACCCACAGCACACCTTTACCTCCTTTGCTATCACAAACTTCTTGTCAGACATTCTCGCACATAAGACAGGAGATACCTCTAATTTTTCTTGGACTGGAAAGTAGACTTTTTTCCAAGCAGCTTTTCAGGTAAGTCCTCAGCCTAACAGGAAGGGCTTACAGCAAGCACAAGGTCTTGAAAGAATTTGATTTAGTTGCCCAAGCAACTGACAGGAAAGTGGTTCAGAACAGAAATCAGGAGTTGGATTGGTTAAGACAACTGCGAGAGGAGCCCAGTCACAGAAGCACTGTCCATGGTAGCATAACATAGGGCAGGGTGCACTCCATTATGGAGCATCAGTGATGTTGTATATTACAAAGACACCGCATCCAGACTTTGCTGCACTGCAGCTTTTAGAGGAGGTTTCCTTTAGCAGTATAACAACTCGTCATATCATGCTCTAGCTCTTAAAAATAGCGACACAAAAAATTTAGACTCCTAATTAAAGCTATGGCTTTAAAACTAAGTATGAATTGTATCACCATATTTTACCTTCAGTTCTTTTTGTAGCTTTATTAAGTCTTCATTTATGTTTTTCTCTTCATTTTTGCTCATCTTTTGCTGCCAGTCACTACCACTCTGGTTATTCAGCTCTCTATATTTCTGCTTCCATGCTTCCAGTTCTAGTCAGTACACAAAATGAGGTTACATAACATCTAGCGTCAAATGTATATTTGACCATATTCACATCCTTCTACTAAAATTACTTGGATTTTAGCTGTGACTACAAAGGGACAACAGAAGCCTGTAACTGTTAGAAGTTTTTTATGTACTAGATAAAATTGATGCCTACGTAACAGTCAACAAATAAACCCAGAAATTTAAAGCAGCTATCACAATACATCCACAACAATTTTGCCTCCCTGCTCCCTTTCCATGGAGGCATTACCCAAAACTAATCTGTTGGTCTCTTCTAATTTGGCTTCAAGCACTTGATCTTGTTCAATCTGAGTCTGTTCTTGTTCTTCTAATGTCATCCGCATATCTTCAATTATTTTTTCCTTTGCACACAGATCTGAGGATTTGAAAATAAATTTACAGATGAGCCCCCTCCTAGTTCCCACCATTCTCTCCCAAAGTACCTTCATCACAAGTCATTTCCCACATTCCCCGAGATCAAAAGCTCTATCAGAAATAGAGCATCTCTACTGAACGACTCAAATCCAAAATTCTTAAGTGAAGTTGATGAATTCAATTCATCAACTTGATTTAGGTGAGCATTTCAGTGTTAATGTCAATCAGACTATGGCTTGTATTATATGAGAAACTAACCATTATTCAGCTGCTAAATGTTTATCAAATCTGCAGAAACTGTTATTGTGCAGTTTCAGTGTTTGTTTTTGATAAAAAACTCAACTAAAATGTCAAATAGATATCAACATTTAATAAGCTAACACTGGTACAGCAAATCCACACTTTCTCTAGGGCTTATGTTTCTTATTCTGAGACTGTATCTTTGTTTTTAAATATACCTGCTAATAATGATTCAATAAAAGTTAGTTCCCGACTGTAACATCTTAATATCCAGGTTGGAGTTTCTCAGTATTTTAAAATATAAATATACAAGACAATCAAAAAAAAAAAAAAAAAGAAGGAACAATAATGGCTTTTTCTTACCTTTACATGCTTTCTCATACTGCTTAGAGATTTCTTCCAGCTTCTCATTATTCAACTGCTCCTATATTTCACATTGAAAGCAAATTAAAGAAAACATGTTGAAAGAAACAAATATACACATAGAAACGAGTAGCTTTTCATTCTGAGCTTTAATAAGTAATGAATGAAGTATTTAAGACAAACTGTCCGGAATAATTAAGTTTTTCACACAGTCTAAAGGAGCATTCAAGCTGATAAAAAAATGTTTAGAGGAAGACATTATTACTAACATATCTAAGTGTCACTAATCAGAATCAGGTATTCTGCAGGTATTAAGTATTTACTAGACAGATGACTATTTAAAATAATTTGAAAACGTCCTGCAGTGAGAAGTTGTTTAAACATCTTTCTTTCACCCGTTCAAACTAATTTCAGCTGGCTACTCCTATTTTTACCTCAACCTCTGTAAGACTTCTTCTGTTACTTGGAAAATTTGCCTCGTTAATTAATTTGAATTAATCCATTAATTCAAAAAAATTAGGAGCAAGTAAAATTTTAAAAGATAAAATACCTTTTTAAGTTGCAGGATTGTGCGCTGTTTGATCTCTAATTCTTCACTGAACTGGTTTTTAGTTTTCTGAAGTTCATTAACTTTATTCCTCAGGGATTTCTCGTCAGATCGCATTGTACACACCTGTAACAACGCACAAAGACAGCAAGCAAAGATAACATTTAGCTATAAACCTTTTAAGATCTCGGCAAGTGATCTAAATAACCAAATACTTCAAGAATCAAATTTTTGCAAGCATCTTAGCTATATTTCAGGGGCTGGAACTGCACTATACTGAACATCTTTCTTATGGGACAATTTTTACCATAGAATAGAGTATTACATTTGGCACAGGAAAGAAACAAAAACACAAACACACACAACAAACCACACACCAGGAAATAGCCTAATCAAGCTACAAATTCAGTTGTCCTTTACCAAAAAAAAAAAAAAAAAATTTCTAACATGTGATCCCACCCTTTGTTAGTTCTCAAACAGAGGATTATACACTGGATGGTGAGTAGAAAAAGGTCTTCAAATGTTAGGCTGCTGGGGAAGACATTAATATTTTAAGGCTTAGTTTCAAGCTCAAGTTCTTGCAATAGTATTTTGGATTTTAAGCTCTTGCAATATCCCATGAAGTTCTAAGAAATTCTACTGATTGGTAACAAAATATTAACAACTAACATTAGTAAAAGTTATTCCATTTTTTCATTTCTTCTCCCCAGCCTTGATAGAAAACATAGCTCATTTTTTAAAAAGTCTCTAGAAGTTAGTGCTTTTCTGTTTTGATTAATCCATCTTTTTCTCCCACAGATCAGCGTTTTCCACAAGCCTGAAGTCTGAGGCTTTGAAGTCAGCATAAATAACATAAGGCTACTCTTGTTATAAAGATTATGAAGGCCTTCTCTGTAACCAGATTAGCCATAGTTTTCAAATCTTTTTCAGGTTTTTATTAATAAAATTTACTTACCGCCTTCAATATCTGTACTAATCTGTGTTTTGACATCTAGTCTTTAGCTTACAGTTTCAATGACAATGTAACCTAAGATTCACTGTTACTCTAAATGTATCACTCAGAATAACCTTATTATAAATCACGTTTTACATTTGTAGCTTGAGATTTGTGAGAATCGGTTTTAACAGAATCCCAAGCATAAACGTGCAGAAGACATTTGGCCTACGGTTACCAACCTCTTTTTGTACTTGCTGAATTTGTTTCTTGGCATCAGAAAATTTCTCTTTCAAATCTGTATATTCTTCCTCTTTCCTCTGTAAATCTATTTTCAAACTCTGTACAAGGGTAGAGCTCTCAGAAAGATCTTTACGTAGCCTTGTGTTAGAAATTAAGAGACAAATAACATCAGTGTTACACATCTCAAAGAAACAGCTTTTACACATTAACTCAGGCTCTGTGCTGGTTTTATTCATTAAGACTCTCAGATTTATCAGATCAATGACAAGCTTTACAATTTTACTTTTGGATTTCAGCTTATTATATGGTCCTGAAATAACCAGCTATTACCAAAAACAGCTGTTTAGTCCCTAGGGTTTTTTTTCATTCTTATCATTTAGTCCTTTCCAAAGAAAACATTGCCTGCTTTTATACAAGTTACTGGATATAACATATAATTACATGTCATTTCCTCCAGAAAGGGTAGGCAACATAAAACTATTAGAAATCCGCCCAAAAATTCTTCATATGCTTGCATGCTCTTGTTTTTCCCTACAATAGTTCCACATGATTTAGATCTATATTTTTGAAAGAACATACAAACAGGTGAGGAAAATAGTCAGCAGAATATGCAAATATAACATTCGAGTAGTGTATTAAAACTTCTTCAAGAAGTTTGGTTAATAAAGTTGATAAACATGCAAATGCATTATGTCAAAATAAACTGATGTTCACATAAGGTAGTTTTGAGTCTATTCTCAAAGGGCTATGAGTTATCTCTATTTACTTACAATTCTATAGTTTGTATTTGCTCATTCTCATTTTTCTCCTTTTCCTGAAGAGAGTGTTTCATGTTCTCCAAGCTGTTCATCAACTGCACAACTTCCTCCTTCAGATTTGCTTCTTGATCATTTAATTCTTTCATTTTTTTGTCTGAATTGGCACATTTCTCTTGCAGAGCTACTATATTACTTTCTAGATTTGAAATAAGAGATTCTTTTTCTTTAACTACTTCTTCTAACTTTGTTATGCTGTTATCTTTAGCTCTAAAAGCCTCCAAGAGGCATTCAAGCTCTCTTATTTTTCCCTTGTAGCTGGCAGTTTCCTCCTCAAACTGTGCAATTACTCTGTGATTTTCTACAGCCTGTTTTTCAAAATCCTGGGTCTTCTGGATTTGCTCTTGTAACTGATTCATAAGTAGATCTGTTTCCTTTATGGACTGACAATCTTGATTTGCAGTCTCATTTAATTTTATTTGTAGTTGATTATTATAATTCTCAGTGTCATCAAGTCTTTTCTTTAAGTCTTCAACTTGTTGAAGTAGTTCTTGAATCTGCTGACTTTTTTGTGAAGAAGCCTTAACAATATTTTTGCATTCTTCCCAAATGCTTTCAACACTGCAGTGAAAGGAGCTCTCCCATCTCAGATCTGCTGTAGAAGCAGTTTGGGACTGCATGCATACAGGACTCATTTGAGCACTCTCTGGTTCATTTTTTTGAGAGTCTAAGGAATCCTTTAGATTAATTAAATCAATATCCATAGCATAAGACTCTAAGTGACATTTATACAACTCATCTACTTTGGACTGCACTGTTTTAATTTGTAACACTTTATCAATTATGTTTTGTTTAGCACCTTCTACTTCGTTATTTAGCTGAATAATCTTTTCTTTTTGTTCCCTATTTATTGTTTTCTGTTTGTCCAATTCAGAAACAATCTCCCGATAGTCAGCTCGACACTGCTGAAGTTCTTCACTTAAGCCAGAAGCCCTTTCTTCAGAAGCAGAGAGCTTGAGATGTAAGTTTGTTATCTGCCCACTGAACTCCTCTTTTTCGTTTTTTTCTCTTCTGCATTGTTCTTCAAGTGCAGCTAGCTGACCTTCCAAGGCTTCAGTTCTTTCCTTCAGCGCTAGTATTTCTGCATGGTTCTCAGAAGTATTTGTTTTCATGTATTCAGTTCTCTCTCGCTCTAGAGTGTTATCTTCCCAACTTTCCTTCCTATCTCCTAAAAAACAGAACAACAAAAAAAACCCCAAACAACCCACACATAGAACTCAGGTTAATTAAAATCAATAGTACAAGTCACTAGCAATACTACATAGCAATTACTATACGGAAAATGGTCACCATCTGAAAGCCATACCCTCATACCATATGGCATTTTGAAGTCTTGAAGTAAAGCCCCCTGAATGGTTTAACATGCAATAGATGCCTCTTAGGTTTCAAGACATAGTTTGCTGCAAGACGTGTTCAGTAGCCTTACAGAACACTTTGCCATGGATTTACTCCAGCCTTCTACTTTGTACCACTAGTAGAAAAATCTAGCTAGTTTTACTAATGTGTAGTAATACATATGAGCTAGATAACAGTTCTATCTAGTTTCTACCTTCACTGGTTCAACGATCTCTTTAATATAGCCAGCAATCCCATAGAACCACTTTGGTTGGAAAAGACTTTTAAAATCATCAAGTTCAACTGTTAATCTAGCACTGCCAAGTCCAACCACTAAACCACGTCCCTAAGCAACATTCTACATTTAGAAGAGCAATGGTGTCATATACTTTTCTGAAAAGTTTCATTCATTCTTAATATCCCCTTACTTTAAAGGTTAAGCTGAAAATCCAGCACAGTTTTTTCCACTTAGTGTTTGAGGCCTTCCTCTCTTCCCCCCCCCCAATTGGTTTCTAAACCAGATAGAAGGATAACTATTTATGCCCACACCTAATGTGTTGCATGTAAAGTTCTCCCAGAAAGATGTACAACATTCCATGACAGCCTCGAATTTCCATAAATATTTTATTAGCTTAAGACTAGTTTTTCCCCTAAGTAATGAGCAACGCTACCTAAAATCACATGCATTTCACCACCTTCAAAATTTACTCCAACTCTATTTCAGACAAGTGTTTTGGAATCTAACTGTGTCCATTTAGTAACATGCATGCTATATTTTAGTATTAAAATTAAGCCTGACTATCTCTAAGCATTAGGTCATCAGAACTATGTAGTCCAGAGAAATACTATGGATTCTTGTGAGTACTGAAACTACAATAAGGTGGAGTTTGGCAGTCATCTCACTTTGGCACCATTAAGCGCACAGGTACCTGTATACTGCATGGAAACATCTGAACAGATTCAACAAGTTTTATAGGGTCGTTAACTTTAAGTCACTAAAAGTCATACTGAAGCATTAGCAATGGTACTTTCCATCTCAATTCAGGTTTTGGGGTGGGTTTTTTTTATTATTTTTAAAGTGATCAAATTCCACGAGACACTTTTTTCTTCCTGCTTTCTGTTCTAATCAGACATATCAAGTGCTCCTGCTAGGTCAGAACAACAGCAGCTTTACTTTGGCTTGTAAAGCCATGCTTCTAAATCCTACAAGATCAAAAATTTCATATTGGGAGATAGTTTTCTCTGAAAGCCCATTTGTGTAGTCCCAAGAAAACTATCAAACTACAATATTGGAGTGCTACATATTCCTCACACTGGACATGAGTTTTACATACTTCACTAAAAGGGGGAGGTGCTGAGGTGTCTTAAGACATATTTGGTGTTCTAAGGTGGCAAGATGAAAAAAGTAGCACAGCTTAGCCCAACACCTATAGCAATAAGGGTATGATCATTCACAAGAGGATTTAGAGGCAATCTGGATGCTTTGTACCGAGAACCACAATCATGCAGCAAAGCAGGATAAATATTAATGTAAGAAGATACATGATATGCAGTCCAGAAGCTTTTTATGCGAGAAATACTAAGAAAGAAAAAGCCCCACCCCAAAACTCAGGAGGCAAGTCCTACAGAAGAGTACAAAACCCCGAACTTCAAGACAAGATAACCTATCTTCTTCCAAAATAAACTTTGGTCATAGGCCACTAGCATATGTAAATTCTATGAGAAAGCCACCACAGTGTAGCTGCGCTCATTGTTCTGTTGTGCCAAGCACATTTAAGAAGTATATATGTGTATCAATAAATTTCATGATTATGGAGCATCTGACAACTGTTTTTAACTCAGATGCCTTATATTCTCAATACCCGCAAAAGAAACATATTTAACATGACTAAAATAGCCTGTTCTTCCCAACAGAAAAGTCTCAGTGCTGACATTACTTGGCACTGCTAGTTACCCACTTTAATTTCTTGTTTGAGAAGAGCTATCACTTTTCTACTTTTTGTTTGTTTAAATGAGCTTCAATCATCAGATAACAAACCTATTACTATCTATTAGATTCATTGATATATATCATCTTCATTTCCCACGCCCTTCCAGTAACATTTATATAGTTGGCACCATCAAATGGTCATGCTAGCATCCAATATTCATCCCAACCAAAGGTGGCAGAGACAGATCAGTGATGCATCTGGTACAGAGACAGAAGCTTCTCTTAAGACAGACTTCAAATGACCCTTATTTGAACCAGTTGTATAAACGTCAGACATGTCCTACTGGATCACACACCATCAGTTCACTTAGCCTAATATTTTACCTCCTTTTGCTACTGTTGGTATGCCCAGCCACTTCCTACAGACATTTCCTGACATAGAACAATTGGGAATGTTGGAGGAATATGAGACAATAAATCCCTGCTTAACCCTTTCAGTATCTATGTATGAATCTGTTGGCTGTTAGCTTGTCTAACCACTCCTGGAATCTGAAAATTATCTGCCTCTCCCACCTTCTAGGGTAGCAAATATTAGAAGTTCACTACCCACTGCATGAAGTGCTTTGTTCCATAAACTTAAACTGATCTTCTACTAGATTGAGTGTTCCCTTGTTCTTTCACTGCAGAATATGATGAATGACAGTCCAGCATTCAGTTTATTCACCATCTGTATCCTCAGTTTTCTGTGATCATGTGAATTTGGCAAGTCTCCTTTTAACATGTGTTATCCCTCATTATTGATACAGATATTTTCTGCTTCCCATTTGTATTCTTATTTCTCTTTTTCTATCCAATCCTCATCCAAACAGTGCCTGAATGATTTTCTTACTTGTACTTATTCTGCAGGAGGAAGGCAAGAAAGTAAGGGACAAAGGGAAGACCTTTCATTTTCCTTCCTCATGTTTTCCATAGTTCTATGAAAAATTGAAGCCCAGCTGTGTCCTGAAGCCAAGTTACAGGCAGGCAGATCTTACAAATATCATTCTGCAAAAGTTAGTCCCATATAGCTCAATCTCACTCATAGACTTATGAAATGGATAACATAAGTAATGGTGTCCTTTTAAGTTTCACCCTTGTCCTTGAAGGTCTTCAACTGCAACTAGTTTATTCACCTCATTCTAAAAAGACTGGTAAGCTCACAGATAAAGCAAGAAAAGCAAAGAAGAGTGGAAGTGCAAATGTGATAGCTACACAAAATATACCATCTGAGGACTTAAAATAAGTTTACTTCCATTCAAGTGGAAAGCTTTTCTCCTTTGCCAGTACTGTCACCTTGACCAGAGCTGGTATGTTCACAGCATGAATACAGAATGAAACATCAAGTTTCACAGCACATACTCTATGACTGAACAATAAGTCATTGACACCTTTGAGGCTTGCTTAGGCGATTTTAAAAAAACTTGAGCAGGAGACACTACTTGTCCAGCAACAGCAAGTTTAGTACAAAACCTACTGTTAAGAAATTGCTTAAGAACTACAGCTGAGTCTGCAAGTACATTAACAGATGAGAAAAAGCAGCAGAAAAGGAAGAGTCTAAAAACTAACTTTTATTTTAAGTATTTAGGAGTGAACAATATAGGACCTTCTGCAAAGCAGATGATATTTACATCGCAGTTACTTCCATTTACAGTTTAACACAGTAGATTTTCTCCTCATAACATAATATTTACGCTTCACAACTTTTTGCTTCTGTTCTCGAATAGTAATCAAGTTTTTTTGGAAGACCCCCTGTTGAGTGATGGTAGAAATTGTACCTTTCTTTGTAGGTGGCTCTTCTTCCACAGTAGGCTTATTTTCAAAGCAACGCTTTCTTCCCACTTCCAATACAGTTTCCTCACAATCCTTGAATTGTCTGCTTTCAATCACTTCATTAGAGTTCTTTTCTGCTAATTTTCTTTTAATGGTAGTTACAGTGTTGTCCTGGTTAAAATAAGATCAATTACATGGAAGTTTTACAAAGTGAGCACTTAAAAAGCTTAGTAATCTTTTATATGCAAATATTTTTACAAAGCTACCTGGGTAATATGTATCAGGGTTGTCAGAGAAACAAGTCAGTTACTTAAACAAAAAGCAGGTACACCTTTAGATACTAGTAAGCACAATGCTCTGCGCTGTACAGAAAGCGGAGCAAGAGACTAGGAGGCTACAAAATGCAAGATTTGCATGTAAGAGGAGTTTGTTTACCACCTGAAAAAAATTTCCAGTGTCAAAAGAGTTGATGAAATTTCTGATTTGTTCAAAGGGCAAATGGTCAGCTCTACAAGTTCGTCATTTTCTTGTCATAGTTTGTGGAGTTGGAAGTTTTAACCACTTTCAAAGCCACAGATCATTTTTATCATGACAGATCTGATACAATTTGAAAGCCTGGTCAGTTCTGTCATACATACCTTAGACTATATATTTGACTAAGAATAAAATTTCTTTACTTGCAAGATGACACAAGTGGCAAGCCACACTGGTTGCCAAGGACCAGTTATTCATCTTTAAGTACTGCATTTAAAAAAAAATAATCTATAGAAAAGACTTGAGGTTTGTGGTCATGTTTTAAGCCTCATATTACATAGTCTCATAGAAACACTGGACAGCATTGGAGTCTTGCTCTTGGAAGGAGTAGTAAAAGGAAGCAGTCATTACAACTCTTATCACTCTCAGAGCATTCATACTATTGAGAAGTTAAGTTGCTGTAGGGCAGAGAGAGGGAATGGAAGATTAAGTATGGTCAAAGCCTTACTTTTATAGTGGATGAAAGAAATGGATCAGAATACTGACCAGGTTCCATTTAAAATGTTCTCAGAACTACTGCAGGTTATCGGACAACTTGTTCAAAAAACCCCACCCCTAACTGCACTTTTTTCTTTTTGTAATCAGTAGACCAGCCAGTTGTAATGGCTTTTGATGTCATTTATCACATTAAAAGCAGAGATACCCTGGCCATCCACTCTTAGTTCAAACTCTGCAAAAAATATTCATATTATTGCTCTTCCTTTGAAGAGTGTGTGTACATGGTGATGGTGGGTGGAACACACTGATTTTTGTCACCAATTCACACAATAACTGTCTTTCTCACATTACTAACTTCTAACTTCAATTAAATTTGACCTTTTGCTGCAGCAAAGCCTCCTTTCCTTCCTCTTCCATTCAGGCAATAATAAAGAGACAGTGATGCAATCCCTCTATTCCCAGTGTTTAAGCCCTCCCAGTTTGAACAGGGTTTGGTTTGGGGGTTTGTTTTTGTTGCTGGTTTTGTTTGGTTGTTGTTTTGTTTTCCTTTAGAGGGGCTCTTCAGAGTCTCATCTACAGTCCTCCAATAATTCCAGATCACTGCTTCTGAAAGTCCTATTTTTCCACATACACACACCCACACACATTTTAACTTTAGCTTCAGTGTCAACTTCACCTACTACTATTTCAAGCAAGTAGTAATTACTTACAGAAAACTTCAATTTTCCAAAATAGGTAAGTGCATTATAAGCATAGATTTAGATTTTTCATATAAAGAACATTGAGATGTCTAAGACTTACATAGTCTTTTACAGTTTCTTCTAAATGAGATATCAAATCTTGTAGTCTTATAATAACATCATCTTTTTGCTCCACAATGTCCATTAGTTCTTGAATTCTTTTATTCTGTGTATTCATTTTCTTGGAAAAGAAAGAATAGTAGTTCAGTCAATATTAAATTGTTGAACTATACCATGCATTTAGAAGTAAGATCAGTTAAGCTAAGCTTGGTACAAAAAAAAAAAAGAAAAAAGCTAGAGAAACATACTATAATAGCATTTTAAGCTATTGGAACTTTGTATTAAAGCAAACAATTTTGCACAAGTGTTTCCTTGAGAGAGTTACCTCAGTTGCTTCTTTAAGCTGCTCAGCAGACTCATCCAATTTAATCATCTGCATTTCAAAGTCTGTAACAAGAAAAGAAGTCTGCATCAAGCAAGCAGCCATTACATAGTTTACACAGTACTCCATTTTTCCAGATCTTCTGGCACCTCAGTAGCTTTTGAATAGATTGATTTACTTACATGTTAACTTCTGCTTATAGGACACATTTCAAATTTTTTTCGATTTTTTGAATAGGAAAATTGGGCCTTGCAACCCATACAAAACATAAATCATGTCAAGAGACTTAGCTGAAATCTTATTATGAGGTATTGCTACTTTTTCCTCTATGAACATTCCACAGGATACCTGAGAACACTGCATCAGCAAAATGTAAAGAAGTGCAGAGATTACAATATAACCATGAAATCAAAAATTAATAACGTTGATATTTTACCCCACAATTCAGAAGTCTGCAGTTGACAGTTTTAAGTTTTGTCTTAAACGTGAACTAACCAAGGCTTGTGGAATTGTTCAACCTGAACATGCACAAGACAGTCAGTTACCACCTCTATACATATGATTTGGTTCCAAAATCCTGCTCAACTGCATTATTATTTCTATTTTACAGTAGTCAGTCATTTCTTTTTTTGGCCTTTCACATCACACACCTAGCTCACCTTTGGTTTTCTGTGTCAGCTCTTCTTCAGTTTTAAGTAGTTCATTGGTTTTCTTTGTCAGCTCTTCTTTGGTTTTAGTTAGTTCAGTGGTAATGTTTCCCAGCTGTTTTTCAAGCCAACTTATAGCTTCCTGTGGGTCCTCTAGGGACACAATGTATCTGTGTGCTTCTTCTGCCTGCTTTTTGATATCAATGACATCATTCTGCAGAGAATCAATAATGCCCTCAAGATCAATGTAGGTGCCTGGTCCCGTGCTATATTCTTTATCCTGAAAGATAATTTATATCCATTTAGAAATAGCAAATAATTACACAATAGCCATTATTTCTACAGAAAATTTGGAAGACTTATGAATTCAAGTATGTGAGTGTAGTTAATTTTGGCTTCAAAGCCACCTTGCAGTTTCACATGCAATTTGATTGCCAGTTTCTGTCTACCTTCACACACAAGTCTCCAGTATCAAGTAATAGCTACTTTATTTTTAAAACATTTAATGATCCACCATCACATTCCCTTTTGTATCACCATAAAGCATCCCCTTCAAATTTAATATAAAAGCTAGGGGTTTTTACCCAATGAGAACATTGAATAAACACAGCAAGTGAACAGTTTTAGAGGGATTACATCCGAAATTTTCATGTATCAGTAAAAGTTTGTGAGGTGAAATAAGCTTGTGGTAACTTATCAACTAAGCTGTACTCAAAACACGGACTTCGTATCTTTCTTCTTTGTTTTTTAAAAACCAAAGGGTTCCTAACTCACAAGAGCTGGTCTCAAGAGTTTATTTATGGCTTAAGTGTATATACAATTCTTATTGCTTCAGTTGCAATAGCCTTAAGAGGGAAAAAGTCTCTGGGACCACTCCAGTACAGTCCATATATGGGGCCTAAGAAGTCAGCTTCAAATACTTTAAATAGGCACTTAATACAATGGAGTTTATAGTATAATTGCAGCTTTCCCCACAGTTTCTTGTATACAGTAATTTTCACTTTGTGTGGCAGAAATGCAGAAAATCCCAGAGATTCCTAAATGCTCCTAAAGGCTCAGCAGCTATTCCTATTAAATGTGATAAATATATCTTGCTGAGGTACAGTTACACAGCATGCAATTCCTTGAAACCATCCTTCTAATCCTTGAGATAATACCATCACCACAACAGGTAGTTAGTAAAAGGGATGTCATTGGGGGGGTGTAAAGATACCAGAGGTCCAGCTTGTTCACTGCAAGGCTCATCCTTTAATTTATTTTCTTCATCTGTGTTTTTAGTATAACCATTTACAAGTTCCTTGAAGATTTCCAGGCGTCTTTCAGAATCTTCTTCAAGTCGTTCTCGCTCGTGAGAAAGGCACTCCCTATAGTAGGAAAAATAAGTCAGCTAAAAGCTAGCCAGTATGCACTGCTAAGAAGTTATTAGTACAGCTTCCTGTAAACAAAGATTTTTTTTTCTTTATTTTGGTACAATAGAAAGATGCACAAAATGGTGTTGCTACACCAAAATAGAAGTATATTTCCCACACAACCCCCTGAAGAATGACAGGGAGACAAATACATACACAGGTAATGGATAGTGCTTAACTAGAAGCATTTTTTCTAAGCTTCTTGAGCCAGAATACCTGTTTGGAGTATCACTAAGACAAATCCTTTGGTTACTGGAGTAAGTGCCACTCTTTCTACAGACATCCTATCAAAGCAGCTCTTCTCTTAGGGAGAGCTCTACAAGAAACACTGCTTATAGATTCCACCTCAAAAAAAAAAAAAAAAAAAAAATCAAAGCCTTTCCTACCCAGTATTTTTCCTCAACTCATAGTTCAGAGAAACTGATCTATTAACAGAGGCATTAAGTCTAGAAGAGTGTGATCTCTTATGGCCAAGAGACAGATTTAAGAACTAAGTGAATTTACTTTCACTTTTTTTAACCAGTAACTTTAAAACCGCTTAAAGTTAACTTACTTGAAATCTATTTCCCGCTCAGCAAAATATTGGGTAAATTCTTGTGTCACTTCTTCACGAATTTTCAGTTCCAGCAGTAACTTATTCTTCTTTTCAGTAATAAGTTTGTTCTTCAACTCTTCTATAAGATTCAGCAGCGTCTAGAATTACCATTAGCATTAAGTTTTTCATAAAGAAATAGTTTCCCAGAAGTGAGATTTTTCCCATTCCTCAAACACTACAACACTTTACTCTTCCAGCTGGCAAAAGCTCTTCCAGTTCTTTTATTAGCTTATTCATAAACAGGAGGATTGAATAGATTGAAGTATCTGTGTGGTACTAGCGCAGGAATTTGTAAGTTTGCACAGAGCAGATATTTGCAAAGGACATTAAGTTTATTACAAGAATTATTGAAGTTGTCTAAAAAAAAAAAGGTTTAAGCTCCACAGGATTTAGCTCTTGTTTTCCAGATACTTATTTTTTGGACAATATTAATGACACCTCCACAAAAAATTCTCTAGTCCTCTGTTCCCTCCTCTTTTTCTTCCCTAGAAGTGCCTAAAAATGCTGTTCCTTAAAGAATAGTTTTCAGAGTTTTCTTGTGCACGGACTACAGAGGAACAGTCTCCTGTGTTGCTAAAAACCAGGTAATACTTGCTGTGCATTGGCCATAGGTTACCAAAAGGAGAGAAAGCCAAATGTGTAGTTCTTACCACTCAGTCTATATTTAGACACATTTTATAGAGTTTTCCCACAATAGGTAATAAGCCATAAGTAATCCCACTTTTAGTTCTTAACACTGGACTTAGGTAGAATAAAGGTTAGCAGGAAAAAAAAAAAAAGGGTGAAAGACGGGGGAAACCAGGATACCTTGCTTCAAGACTCCACACTACATTAATTCTTAAAGTAGCCCTGGCACATACCATATATTCTTCCTTTTTGATAAGAACTTTATATTCTTCGTGTTTCAGTGCTGTTTCTTCTCTTGATGTATTATGCTGTTCCTCCATCTCATCATCATCATCATCTTCAATCACATCTTCTAAGCTCCTGTCCCATAGTATAGTAGCTCTTTTCCTTGGGATTGGCATTTTAGTGTCACCAAGTAGTGATGGTTCTCTTGCTGATTTCTCGCCAAATGATTGATCTTGGGCCAGAACAGATGCATCCATAACTAAAACCTACCCAGAAAATAAAGAACAAAAGTCATCAGTATTTTTTAAACCTCTACTGGCACTTCCAAGAGATACCTGTTGCACTTCCCTATAAATCTCCTGAGCATAGCAGTCCCCCAGACTGTCATCTGTTCAGAGTCACTACTTAAACCAGTTTCCAGCTGGAGCACAGAGGAGGCACTTTATAGTCTAACCCTTCTTTTGATCCTAGGAACACCAAGTTTCACTAGCTCGACAATCTACAAGAGGGTTACCACCTCATGCACCAACAGATTTCTGGATTTCCTATACTTTGAGTTTCTAGTTGAATTACACAAATGTTATCCTACAAATTCTATTTCTTAAGGAGCTGTATCACTCAAAGTATACTCCTTCTAGTGTTGTACTTAACCTGCTTAGATAAGCCCACATTCCAAAGGCCTGGATCTATTGTCCTTGGAACACATCTAACTGTCAACAGAAGTTTTCCATGGCTTCCATTAGGCTGCAGCACCGATCCCCAATACTTTTGTCTTCCAACTTCGCCAGGGTTATATCACTACACTTACTTTACTCATTCTGCTTAACCTTCACCTTCCCATGGAAGCCTCTATGGCCATAAAGACAACCTTTTAAACTCTTTGATGCTTAATTTTATCAATATTTCAGGTGAGCAATATTCCAAATTAATACTAGCAGTAGTATATGGGGCAGCTAGAATTGCTCCTAGGTGAGAACATGAGTACAGAAGAAAAAAGTTTACCTAGTTCTCAAGGAATTTCTTCCAAATATAGCAAGTGTCTTGTTAGACTGGACATTTTATAGGAATTATCGATTTTCGGTAGGAGACGCACCCACCCTCACACTCCAAAGGAAAAAAAGTGTTCCAACAAAGCCTTTATTTCCTTGTAAAGCTTTTAAAAAGTCTGACTAGGAGTAATTAGAAGATATGATTGCAACATGAGACAGAAAAATCCAGTTACTAAATTCATATTCTTAGAAGTGAGAGAATCTGCTTTTTAAATGCGAACCTTAAGTACTGATCAACAAAAACTACACCACACTTACTTTTTGTGCAATAGCCGAGAACTTTAGCACATTGAGTGTTTCATCGTATGCTGAAGCACATTGGCTGATGTTTACTATCATGTATACCTTCCCCTTTCCACTGAAGAATCCTTGAAAGAAATGAGTTAACTTACTTTCCCGAAAGGGTATGTGCTGCTGCAACCTTTAAAGACAAAAGAACAGATGACCAGAATTTTAATAATTGCCAGTCAGCGTAAGAGCTATCCAGCCTGAAGACTTAAAAATATTTATAAGGGTAGTAGCTTTTAAATCAATTAAAGTTGTTTTGGACTAAATATAGCTGTTTCTGAAGAGATTGCATGGTTGTGACTGCTATTTTAGCCATTATCTCAGACAGGCTATAGCAATGCAATACAATCCATAGGAGTACTTAAACCAAAAGGGCATTCAACATTTAGCCTAGGGTTGATCATGTAGACTCATGCTACATCAAACTATACCCTACCTCTCTCTTTTCCTTTCCACATTCATGAAAGGGACATATCTAGTTATAGGCATGCAGTATCCCCCATTATCAGAGATCTTTCTCACTCAGTATCCTGCCTCTTGAGAATCAACAATAACAAGCGTCCAGGCAAGAAAATGATTATACACCAAACACAGAGACACCGTTCAGAACTTTTTCCCTAATCCCCCAGCAGTTTGGCATTTTCTAAATTGGAAGTTGTGCCCTTGACTTTAACAGATAGTGATGTAGTTTTTGATGCTTATAGGAAGTTTTATGAGAATTCCTAAAACATGACTAAACATACACTTGCCACCAAATAGGTTGCCTGCATTTTGGACACATGACAGCTGTTCAGTTATATGAATAGCACTACAGAACTCAGCAAGATAGTGACACTCCTACTAGAATACATATACAGCTCATAAGTAGCTTTGCTGCAGGACTGATAAACAAGAATCATTTTAAGAAAGTTATTGCTTCCTATTCAACTTGCAAGGTGCATCTATTAACACTTCAGGAGATTATGCTTCAGAACATTTATTCTGTATTGTTAAAATTCCAAGTTATTAGGATCTGAAAAAGACATTCTGAGTACATTAACAGACCTCTAAGCAGCTGCTAATTTTCATACATCCTTCATATCTGGAAAGAACAGGAAGATAAGAAAGACTGTAAATTCACAAAATGTAGGGTTAATCAGGAACACAAGCTAGCAAAGCTTTTTCATCTTAAGGTGTGATAGACTTTGAATAGGCTGTCAGGAACAGTGTTATGGGGTAAGTGAATTTGACAAAGCACATCCAGGCATATCAATCAGCAGACTGAGAATTCATTTAACTTCTGGGACAGAAACAGATCTTTAAATGAGAACCTGTGGAGAAAGCAGTTCCTGGACAGTTACATCCAGCTGTAACTATATATTGCACTAGTTTTTAGACAGCTAACTTATTCTATTATTTTACTCTTATTTAAATCCCAAGGTGGGGCATAAATAGCGGGAAGGCTTTCTTTTGTCTGCATATAGTTAGCTAGATCAGTAGGAGAGTATTATAGATATGTCCAGATTTAGAAAAACAAAATTTTGTCAGAGTGCACAGTTACGATAGCACAGCAATACCCTGTTATGCTAGAAGTACATAGAAAATGGGAGTTAGTTCACAAAGGAGTAATAAAAGGCTGAAAGTTTGACTCTTAATATGACACTAGTGAAAAGGGGTTTTTAAACTTATTCCAAAGTTTCTAAGCCAAGCTCAGAAGAGTAAAGTTAAATTGCTAAAATCTATACTAGCATGTTTAAAGGACATTAGAATTTGAATGACTTAGAGTAAAACAAGGCAAGTTTAAAATAACTTTGGTAGATAACAAGACTTTACCATATAGACTTTGTAAGTCTGTGCATCTTTTCTACCAAAAGCTTAGTGTTACCATTGTATATATTTAACAATAACTTTTAAACATTATAGGCAATACCTGAAAACCACAACCAGCTTGCAATTTGTAAAAGGACTTACTTTGACTGCTGACAGTTCTTGAGTGCGTTAATACACTTGCCTAGAATCAGGAGAGAGGTGTTTATATTCCCACTCTCTTTCAATCTATCACCTTCATTGCGGGTCTTGGTATATCTTTCTGAACCAGCAAGATCACACATTGACAATCTGAAAGTAGATAAGGAAAGTTCACTTTATTTACCTTGGAACATACACAAATTATTCACTTTTAAAGACAATCACTTTTTTTAGAGGAAGAATTTCTTGATCTTTATCTGTATGAACCCTTCCATCCTTTTCAATGATGCTTCCCCAATCAAATTTCACACGACTTCCTGCCAAACCCTTTCCCAACACACTTCCTGTTCCTCCCACCTCGTCCTCTTCCTTCTGAGGACTTTCAAGAGTACAGCAGGCTAGCAGAACCTTGTGCTGAACAAGATACAGAACAGCATTGCAACCTGATAGCTTGAGATAGATGGCCAAGTACTGTATGAGCATAGGAAGTAGGGAAACCACCACACATGCATGATACTGTACCAGGGAGCACTGGGTGTATAGGGCAGTACCAGCACACCAACATGGAGAGTAATTGACAACTTCATCACAAAGAAGAGGGAGACTCTGCTCTGAACTTACTCATTGACTCGAGTCACTCGCGGTGCTCCTGAATCTTCAATTTTTAGTATCTTAACTGTGAATATGCTGTGACTAAAAGAAGTTTAAATCAGTAGAGAAGTGATAAAGTAGACCAATACCTTCAAAATATTTCTAGCCTCCACAATATCTGTTCAACACATTGATGAATCTGTCAACATATCTAAGAGTATACTCTATCAGATGCAAACTTTAGAAGAGATATTTATGTAGCACGTACTTTGCTTTTTCCTCAGACATTTAGATGGAATAAAGCTAAGTGCTTTTGCTTGAAGGAAAGTATTTGATAAAATGCTGTTGGCTTTTGTACACGTTTGTCTTACTGAAGGATTGAATCCTTTTGGCTTAACGCATTGGGTCACATACTGCTAAAGGACACTAGAACTGAAAGCCAGATATCTAGACCCTGTGGTTTTTAAGAGGGGAAGAGGCTTTAACAAGCCATATTCTACTTTCTCCTTCCTGCTACACACCATCCTATGCCCAATGTTACTCAAAATGGTTCTCACCTTCTGCTGGAGCAAGTATTTAGCTTCGTACTTGCAATACTCTGGTGTTTCAACCCCAGTTTTAGAAGTCTAAAAGCTTCTTTAGAATCAGAAATCTGAATCCACTGCAGATCTTTAGGAAAAAGAAACATAATAACCTTGTAAATATCATTATCAAAAAGAAAGAAGAGATTAGGGGATAACATATCCACAGCAAGAATAATACATTTACTTGAGACATACAAATATTTTACTAAGCCTACTTCAGATAGAAATTATATGGTGACAAGTAAGATTCCTTCTTCTATGGGAAAGGAAGGACAAGTATATCACACCATTTCATCTTGTTAGTACAATAAAACATGTTCCATTCAAATAAAGTGAGCAACCTTCACCTGAGCACTGAAAAGCCAAAAGGCAGGGTCATGAGTATGAAAGCCCTATTTCATATTCATCAAGGCAGAACTCTACCTGGACAGCTTCTCTGTTTTAGCCTATGATTTGGAGGGGCGGGGAGGGGGGGAATCATCTGGACATCTTTCAGGGCCATCAACTGGAAAAGTTTGGTGAATAATTTTGTCTGCAATTATGATGACTCTATGTCATCTTGGTATGTGATAGAGTAACAACCTACAACCCTACTAATAGAACTTATAATATGAACATTATGGCCTCTGTTAAACTATAGGTCACCAAAATTGTACTAGCAAAAATATCAGCTGTGGCCAAGAAAAAACAAGAAAATCATTAACTGGTTTTCCTCAATAACATCAGGAACAGCCTTACACTTCCCAGCTTTATTAAAAAAAAAAAATTATACTGAAGCATAGCTCAAAGCAGATTATTTCCTACTTCACACATTTTCTAGTCTTTGAAGAAATGAAGGAGTTGGGTTTATTGTCCAGTTCAACTTTTTGACTCTATAGTTTGGCATATGAAAGATAAAAGCAGCAGGCCAAACACCTACAAAAAAGCCTTTAGTCTAGAATTGGTGTCTTGATTGTCCAAAGAACCTGTAACAAATCAAACAGGTTTCAAACTCTACTTTTTCCGTGGCCAGAAACAAACATTGAACTATTAATTTGAGTTCTGTTAACTCCCCAATCCCCAACCCAACCCAAAATTACATCACAGGTTTGATTAAACCAAAGTACTGTAAAAGTCTAATTTGTAATCAGACTGAACTTTCTCACATATTCTCTGAAGTCTATTTCTCTATAGAAAATACTAAGAAAAACAAACTGTTGAGCCAATTATGACTATACTTTAAAAGTTCTAGAGTCTTTTTAAGAAAATGGAAAAAGCCAAACCACTAACAAGTTTGTCAATTGTTTTCAATATTTCTCCCATTTCAAAGAAATATCTAGGCAGTGGAGCACATACAGGCTTTTAAGAGTTACAGTCAAGAATAAAGAGAAAACGCTATTAAAGGTACAGATAGAACTATGTATGTAGACTGTTGCCTTTCATACTCAAGGTAGACATTTCTAGTGCCACAGTGAATCCCGTTAGGAGTTTTCTAGTCTAGAAAGAAACATTATTACAGGAAGACTGACTTTTCAAATTACACGTTTGACAGTTTGCAATGTATTCTAATCACCTTTTACATAAGAACATCCCTTGATGTCTTGAGCAAGGCGCAGTGTTTTTCTTTTCTTGTCATTTGATATAGGAATCAGTAGATCATAAAAACATTCATTGTAAATCTCAAAAAATGAAACCCAAACAGAAAACTTCATGTAATTTTTCACAGTTGTGCCAGATTGTTCCAAGTCTTTTAAGAGTTCTTCCGAATCTGTCAAGTACAAAATATTACAAGTCAATACAGGCCTAGTAAAGTGAATTTCATTTAAAAAAATTAATAAGTGAGAATTGGTATTACAGCAGTATTCTAAAAGCTCACCCCAGACAAAAATCCATTGAAATCCCTCCCCATCCCTTTCTTAAGTATCTAAAAGTCACATGCTTACTCTACATATTTGCACAAGACACCTACTCTACCACTTCCTTTTCCACTTGCAAATGCTATCAAACATGTATAGCTTGGTTAGTTATTCAAGTCTCTTCAGTATCTTTAGAGGACAGAGAATTAAACTGACAAGATTTCATTCTGACTTTTTAAAGCAAACCTAGTATTTAGGTAGTTTTTAAATGCCACAGTTAGGTTTATCTAATTACATATAGGTACTCTAGAAGCCTGTCATGCTATGGGCCCTAGCAGTATCCAAAGTACTACTACTTTTCCTTCCTATAGTTTCATTTCATTTAATGCCTGTTTAGGTATTCTTCTAACCATTTTATCCTTGTATTTTCCGCCCAGATAACTTGCTCACTATCTAATTCACAAGCATATAAAAATGCCAAGTAGTCATTTTATTATTAACGTAGGCCAGGAGTCAATTATTAAGCTTAAGAAAGCTTCTTTGCCAACTTTAATTGCAATTCTTTAATATAAAACATACCCTTAGAATCAACTGGTGCTTTGTTGTTAGTGCTATTTTGATGGTCTACCTATAAAAGAGAACAGAGACTTTAAAATATATCGTTGACAATACAACATCATTACACTACCAGTTACTGTTGTGACAGCTCTATTGTCCTACTAGACAGGAATACAGCGTAGTTGCAATATGCAAATACAAGGATCCTGGCTATACATCATGCCTAGTTCAATGCACCTGTACACTCCTATTGAAAGGGTTGTTCTTACCTTAACACTCATTCCTGACACTTCCATCAGGCCCTATCACAGTATATAGCATTTCAGCTTGCTGAATCAGAACAAAACTAGCCACACAAAACGGAGGGGTGGGAGCCCACACAGAAACAGTGATTTAACAGCATGATTTGCAGGAGTCCAGTTGCAGTTTACACATTACTCTTAACCTGGTGAATCTAGGGAGTCTTGAATTGGTACTCTGCTAATTCAGGATTCCATATCTTACAGTTTACTACGTCAACCCTCAGAGGTAAATGTAGAACACTCATTCATTTAATTTCTTAAGTGAGCAACTTATCGCTTCATTATACAGGCTGTAGAAACCTTTCACAGTCAAAATAAAGTCTAGGTTTTAGAAAGAGAAGGAATATTTTGTTCTGCTGAGCTTAAAAAAAAAAAAAAAAAAAAAAGAGTAAAACAAATCCCTAGAGCTTATGAGGTTCACACACAAACTCTGTTCCCAGTCTTAGTTTTGTTTAGGTTTTGGATTTTGTTTTTTGGTTTTTTTTTTTTTTTTTTTTTTTTAGGCACAGAACTGCAAAGAAGAAGTCATCTACCAAAACCTGGATGCTTAAGGGAAGAAACATGGATTAAAAAAAAAAAAGCGTGGCTTGGGTTTAAGTGTTTTGTCAAGACTATTTCATATAGAGCTGGGATTCCATAAAGTGATTCCTGAAACAGTTAAATATTTATATAATCAAAACTTTTAGGTTTAAGCTTTACACATACACATCCACTCAAACCTGTTTCTGTTTAAGTAGATGCAAGCTTTGCCACCAAGTTTATAAGCTGAAGTGTTGTTCTTTTAACTACAGTTTTAGAAACTAGGAGACATATTTGTGTATCCAAACACACGTAAGTGACAGGTTCTTCTGAAGTCCTTAAAGACTGCTAGAGATAGATTTAACATATGCCTCTGCTTTTGAAGTGAAGTCTTGAAGAATTTTGCTGCCACCTGCCTTCCACACTAGAAAAGTCCAGTTAACTAATTCATGGATAAGAGTCAAGGTAACAGATATATTCCATCCCACAACAGCCAGAACATCCATTTTAATTCAAATCTTTAGAAATCCACTGGCTTTACAGCTCTGTAAAGCTGTATTTGCCAAACTGGAAGAGTGGAACAACCTCAAAATCAGTAATTTTTTTCAAGTACCCTGAAAGACAGTAAATTGTTTAAAGGAACAGACCTACTAGCATCCCCACAGATGAGACTATTTGTGTTCAGTACTTATCAAGCAGCAGTAACCCCGGAGGATAAATTATCAAGTTCCCAAGCGATACAGGAAAAAAAAAAAATAAACTTAGCGTTTACATCTTATCAAGTATTCAGCCACAAGACAAATCACAGGAGAACAGGGTTCATCTGCTCTATTACTCAATTTACTAGTAATCTGAATAGCTGGCTGGCAGTAAAGACACATCCATGCTTGAATACGTATAGTCTCTTCCCACTGAAAAATGAACAGGGTAACATTGAGCTATCTAAAGATGTGCATACTCATCAGTATAGAAAGAAGTGCTCCTCTACCTCTTTTGTTAGGCGAAGTATTGAATTTTTAATAGCAGTTTCTTCTCTCACTTGGTCTTTAGTCAGCTTTATATAATCTCTGCACCGATGGGGTTTGAGATCCATTGCTGTGTATAGCTTTCCTTCAATACTTTTAAACAACATATCCATAGTCCTTGGCAGAATACCAACATCATCTTCTGTCCCTGAAAGCAGCATACAGTAGAAAGATTCCAATTATTACTGTGAACAAATGAAGACAGAAAGATAAGCAATTCTAATCTCAGGGCATACACGAGGAATTTGAAGATCCCTTACAGTAAGAAGCAGTGGGAGTTTTTTGTATTCTCAAGGTAAAAGAAATGTCATTAGAGTGTTTTAAAAGGTATTTTGCTTTCAGCAACAGCTCATGCTCTCTCTCTTAGACAGTAAGGGGCATAACAAACCAAAAAATGGAGAACAATGAACAGTCCTAAAAAAATGCTTCATCCTTCACTTAAGTCCTTTGCCATTGACTGAATGAAGGCTCCCATGTAATGCCAAAGTGGAAAGGCTATACTGACAATACTGAGAATAACAGAAGAAGAAATCATGGCACTCAGCAGGCAACATTCTGCCCTGCCAAATCTTATCACAAGTTGATAGTTGTGTCCTAAAAATACAATACCACGAAATACTTCTCCACAGTCAGAAAAGAAATGAATTAAAAAATTCTTGAAAAAACTACATAATACACCCCAAACTAGCCAAGCACAGAGGGCCGTACACTTTAGGAATTCTGTTTTCTGTTATTTACCTATTATTTATTAGGACAGGAAAGAGCGTCTCATTATTGCCCCAGATTAATGATAATTGAAAGTACTTGCAGTAGTCTTCAGTTATAATCCAGCTAACAGAAGATCACTTAGAAGACAATGTCAATTCAATAAAGATCAATTTCATATGGCACAAAACTCATTGTTCTTCTACTACTTATGTGTATAAAATAAGTAGTGTAGCATCTAGAACCGCCATTTCATTACAGGAAAAATTGTTTCCACGTGAATCAGCTCATTTGTTAAAATGCTTTGAAAAATAAATTAAAGAACAACATCTTCTGACCAGAAATGATTTTGAGCTTTAACAGTACAGAAATAGTGCATCTGGAGACAAGGTCTCTTAGGATATTATTCACAAGCTCAGAAACTTGAGACAAGACAAGTATTTGGAAATAATCAAACAGGTTTCAAAACATTTATTCACTACCTATAGTAATTGAAACAGACTCAAATACTATTCCTTATTTGAAGACAGTGCATAAAAGATGCATATGACCTTTATAATAATAATAAAAGAAGAACGAAATACTGGTCTGGTGTAGAGTGACTTACACACTTTTCACATCCTGATATATGGAAAATGTATTTTCCTAACTCCCCCTCCTCCCTGACATTCCAGATACTTAGAGGCAAAAAAAAAAGTCACACACACCTGGTTGAAACTGTTACAGCCTTACAAAGCAATACCACTATATGTGTGTGTAAACTCTGGCAGTGACTGTCTGTTGGAAGTTTAGTGATGTTTGTCATGGGAGAAGACTTTCAAAGGCTATTTATTAACATTCGAAAGAAGCCAATGTATAGACTCTACAGTTTAAATAAAGGAAAAAGTTATAATATTTCTGCTAGAAGTAATCCTCACTTTAAAAAAGTTCATTCAAAAAGAATACATTTCTACTTATACCTTGGAATGTGTAGGTTTTCCCAGCATTTGTAACACCATATGTAAAAATAAGACGATTATATCCATCTAAGAAATCTTGCACTGGTTGCTTCATGGTACCTTCAAAGAATTCTTCTTGAGTTGTTTCAGGTCCAAACACCTGAGCATTATTAAGAAATATCTTTATTTTGTTTAAGCATTCATTAGAGACTTTTAAACAACCTTTTAAATTCTACATGTTTATAATCTAAAAGACTATTGACAGTTCAAAAATCTAGTATGCTTGTTATTAAATAATACAAGTTAAACAACTTTTTCCAGGAATAAATTAGAAACTTTTAAAGACAGCTCATTTACTTGTGAAAAAGTGAACTTCTGTATCATTTGTCCAGCAGTTTTTTCACTTAGTCTACTCAAAGAGTTTTTGGGTGGCTTCAGTATGATGCTTGTTGAGTCTTCAAGTGAAATACAGTCCTATTGAAAGGAAGCATAAGCAATGCAGGTGTGAAAAGAGTATAAAAAGCTCAGCTTACATGAAAAAAAAGCACCCAAAACCCACAACAACCTACATTCAAAGTATTTTTAAACTAAATGTCACACCTGTGATTCATTTTCTCTTTCCAACGATGTAAATGGCCTAATACGCAGGCAGACTTGTATGTGTCCCTTAGACTCCAAACTGCTCCTCTTATATCAAAAAAAAATAATAAAGTTAGAAATTTGAGTAGATTATTTGTTTGATAACTAGCATGTTAAGGCAGTTTTATTTTCATCAGACTATTTTGAACACACTTATTTGATGACATGGGAAGAAAAAGTAATTCACTACATCAGTATTTACAAGTGCTTAGGCCTCTGCAGAAGCTCGTTGTGATAACTTAGCATTAGTAATCTTGAAGCACATGTATATTCACTACATTCAGGCCAACTAGAGATCAAGAATGAAACCCACAAAAACATTTCATGATTTAGCTGCTCTGAACCAGCAATTACCTTCCTTCACAGAAGAGAATTATCATTAAAATATACATTCAACACAAAACTTCACAAACACTAATCACATCAACAAAGAAAAAGAAAAAGAATTCCCCACACCAAAATCAAGACAACACTATCACAACACCAAACAAGAGTGGACAATCTACACACAAAATCTACCTCTAGTCCCTTCACCACTATATCACTCTGATGCACCCAATAAAGCATCAAAACAGTGCCACAGAAATTAGTCTAACCATATGTATTTCTTCCACATTAAAAATATACTAAAGATGCTTTTCATCTTCTCTGTAAAATTCTGATTATTCTTATCTATGAAAGGACTAAGCTTATTAAAAAAAAAATCCAAACAAAGCTTTCTTACCTGGCTTGTGTGTGAGCTTGAAGAAACCAAAGAAAATTCAGCAGAGAGATCTGCCTTGATATCTTCCACATTTACTGGTCCTGTTCTTTGAGGCAGCTCAACACTAGTAACATAGGAAGGTCTGAAAAATTTGTCATTATCCAAAGTCGGTTCCATCCTGCAAGATAAAATAAAACTATTTTTTGCTTTCTGATCACATAATGTAGAGCTTCTGAAATTCCTTAGAAGTCAATTTGAGACTGATAGCTACAATTTCTTTAAGGAGAAAGCTTTCTTCATCCTATTCATAATTGACATAGCAAGTTTCTAACAGCCATAGAGAGGGTCTACAGAGGGGTTTGCATCATGATGAAACAAGAACAGCCATTCGTCTTTCAATGAAAACTCCTTACCAGGGAAAAGCCTTACATATATACCACAACCTTGTTAAAAACCGCATCTGACAAGAAAGATGTAATTTTAAAAAAAACAACATTGTTCCACATTCACTTCATCATCCCACTATAATGTCCATTTAGAACAAAAGCTCTTTGACAAGAGTAACCCAAACTTCATGGTTATCTCTGCAGGACCTGATAAATAGTTGATATTATAAAGATAACACAATGTAGCTTAATACAAGACAGAGTTCAGAAATAGTCCAAAGACTAATAGATAGTTTTAGCTATTAAGGGGACACTAGAAAATTAGGAGACCTCATGCCAGAGTACAAGTTAAAGTGCTGCTTTTTAGTATTTTTTTTTCAGTCATTTTACAGATCAGCAATTCATTTACTTAATTTTATGCATCTCAGAATTTGGGCAGTGAAAGTTTGCTATAGAAAATGAAAGTAAATTGATTCAGTGTTGATAGTAGACAGATAAATTTCAAAATGACCTTTAAAAGTGCATTTTATTTTAAAATATTAGCATATTTTGTCAGCACTTTACTCTCCTATTGCTTTTTCCTGTGGTATTACAAATGTGACTTGACAACTTTTGCTACAGATTAAGTTTAAAATAACTCACTGGGCAATTACTCACAGACTATGGCAGCAAGTATTCTAGCAATTATACACCTACCACATGACCTCCTACAGTTTTGAAGCTTTAGACACAACAATTCAAGGGTCTTTTAATTCCACAACCCCTCGTAGCATATGCTACAGCAATGCACATACATTGTCTCTCTAAATCCTCATGAAGAGCATGCAGTTCAACAATAGACAGACCAGGGCTGGTTCAAAGCCCCTTTGCTCAGGAAGAGTGTTGCCTATTAAGCATTCATAACATTTTTGTTCCCCCCAGTATATTCAGTATAACATGAAACATGTCTGCACTTCAGCATCAAAACACTTAACAGATCAGTCTTCCTATCTAGCCTGTAAAAAGCAGACACCGAACTTCATGAAACTAGATAAACGTCACCAAGGCACAAATTAGGTAAAGCTATACATAAACTCAGTGGCAATATTTACTTTATTTCTTCCAGTTTGCACTTTATTTATTTTTGTCAGGCAACTGTAAAAAACCCAGAAAAAAAAAAACCCTCAGCCTGAAATATTATCACAGCTTGAACAAACACTGACCTGCAAATAAGCCACTACTGGAAAGAAACATACCTGTGCTATCACGACCTAAAAGTCTTATTCATCAGCTACACAAAGTCACACTGCAAAACTCCCGTCAGACCTTGACAGGGAATGCATTTGTTAGATAACTGACATTTTAGTTGCTTTAAATACAAGCTTAAATTGTGATTTGTCAAGACTATACTCTCATTCTGTGCCTTGTTACATAAGAGGCAAAAGACAAACATTAAGCTGGAACTGAAAGCGCTCCTATGAACCCAGCACGCAGACCACTGAAGTTGAACCACTGACAGCATGCAAAACCCGGACTGTCCATCTGTCTCCACATTGTGTCATACAGCACTGTAATTAGCTTAGATATTCTAGTGTAAACAGGTATCTTGCCCGGTTGCAGCCTCTAACAGGTACTTGTATGCTGGGATATGCTATTGTAACTCTGCTTATTGTGACAATAGCTTAGAGCTGCAGACACCTCAGAGAAAGGCACCCAGAGCGGCACGCGTGCAGCAAAGCGCGGTCACAGCGCCGGTCACGGCACACGTGCGACCTGTAGCTCTGCCAGGCAGTACCAGAACGGGTAGAAAAGGCTCCAAACCACACAACAAGCCCCGCAGCTTATATAAAACACAAAGCATCAGCCCTTACACTTAAAAACAAACAAACAAAAAAAAACAAACAACCGAACCTTCCTTCTGCAAATATCAATCTTTCACTTCAAGGCCTCGCACTGTTTTCCCGTCCTTGCGGGACCGGGCCGCATGGCTTTCCCAGCACCGGGGCCCTAGCCAGGCGCTAGCCGCGACTCGCACGCCCCACTACGGTACCGAAGAGCTTTCGCACCCCCCACCCTCCCCGTAACTTTTCACCCGCCATAACGCTAGTAAGCACGATCGCAGCAGGGAGAAGCGAGGGGAAAAGGCCAACAGCACCGCCCTCCACGAAGCCCACCCACAACGCTTCCCAGCTCCGCCACCCCCAGCCCACAACCAGGGCCTCCTTCCCCCCAGCAGCTCCACAACCCACACGGGACTACCTGAGAGCCTATGCCCCGCTGGGCGGGCTCAGCTGCCGACCCCCGCCAGGTGAAGGCAGCTCCGCTCTCCTCACCTGCCCAGACAGCGTAACCGGCACGGCCGCGGCTTCTTTTCAAATCCGACCAATAGCAGTTGCGCGGCGCCGCGCAGCCTTCTGGGAGGGCGGCCGTTTCTGCGGCGAAAGGCCCGATGGGAAGTGTAGTTTTGGTGGGGGCGGTGAGAGCGGGCCCTACCTGCCTGCCTGGCGGGGCTGGGGGAGGTTTCCTCTCAGGCGGCCGCTGGGCTTTGCTATGGGGGTGAGCTATGAGGCTTCTATATCGCACGCACGCAGGGCCTGTCCTCTCAGCGGCAGCAGGACCTCGACTGCCACGGGAAGGCGCCCTGGGCTCGCCGGGCTGCCCCGCGGCCTGCCCGCACCTGCCCGCCTCGCCGACTGCGGTGACCCGGCTTTGCCTCCCTCAGGTCCGGCAGAAGGATATATGTAAGTTCGAGCTTGCTGGTGCTCTGGGTCATTACAGTGATGCTATTTACACAGGCGTTTTGCAGGCTGAGAGGCAAGCTGAAGCTTTGCAATCTGTATATAAACAGGATAATCACTGTTTGCAGGTAGTGAGGCCAGGTGACCTGCTGGAGCTGCAGGTGCCCTGTATCAGGGCAGGGATCAGCAGAATTGGGAAACTCCGGTTTTAAGTTCAGGCTGTGCCTGTTCCCCATCCTGGGTTACAATAGTGACAGCTGTGGAAAGCACTTAGTAAGGTGTCTTTGCTTAAAACTTTCCTCAGGTAGAAATTATTGTTTGGTGCCAGGTTTGGATGGTAGGGATTTAATTTCTTAAACAGCAATGAGAGAAATCCTTTGGCTTTATTTTCAAAACTGTGTCATAATGCCGAACAGATCATCCTTTTCTAGAATGTCAGGGTACAGAAATATACAGGTTTTGGTAACAAAAATTACCAGAAGTTTCTCTTTAGACTCAGACAGGAATTCTTTGAACTTTAATAAGGAACATCTGCTGGCTTAAACTTTAAATAAAAGGAAAAGTAACCTGAAAGTAGTCTGTAACTACCAAAACCAAATGTTTGTCTTTCATTTGAAGAAAAGAATGCCAGCTAGCGCAAGCAGTTCTTTAGAAGAATAATTCTACACAGATACTGTATCAGTTGCTTTCATGAGGTTGTCTTTAATATTAAATCCCATCTTTCCTTAAATAGAGGCTATGTCATATCAGTAAAAGATGTGTACTTGATTTCAGTTCAGATGCAGGCCATGTTGCAAGAGTTGGTCTGTTTTAACAGCAGAAAATGATGCAATGTTGAATTTGAAATTGTTTGCCAAACAAAACTGAAAAGTTGTTGTAGACATTCTTTAAGACTTAGGCTAACTTTTTTAAAAGTATGTTAGTATTTATCCTGAACAGAACAGTGAATTCAAACTGCTGAACTCACCTAATACCAAACCATCTTTTTCATACCAGGAGGGGACTGAGAATGGCTCCCAAAGAAAGCGAAAAATTACCTCCAGGGAGCAAACCTGAAAGTTGTTCTCTTCCACTTGTTGGAAAGGAAAGCTGAGGATCTTCTCAGAATATTCTGCAAGGTATATTCCTAAAAAGGTTGGGGGCTATTTTCTGCAGAGAATTGTTCTTGCTAAGTTGGGGCATAACAAAGCCCATGGTACAAGCAATATTTTGGTTTTGTTTGAATATTAGATCTCTGAAACTAGTCTTGTAATACTGCACATGCTGCATAATTTAAACTTGTATCTCAAAGGACTACCATCAGCATACTAAAAGAGCAAACTAAAACACAATCTAACATGTGCTCCTAGCCTCACACAAACCATGGTAAAGAAAACATTAGATCAGCATAACCAGCCCAGCCTGTTTTGGAGTGGGAGATGATGAAACTCCATCTATGTAAATAACCTTTATGGCTTTCCAGCATTATATTCTCCTTAAAGTGGTTTATGCAAGGACAGCTAGTTGCAACAAAAATATCTGCTGCCAAAACTGCTAACTCATTAGCCCCTGAAATTTGATTATGTTTCTTTTCAAATTCTCTATAACTTGTGGAGCAAGGCTGCCCCACTCCAAGAGGAAAAGATTTTTTTATAAATTACTTGCTACAACTCTCCCCATTACCCTTAGAAACTTATGTTCCCTGTATTTGGGACAGAATTCAAAAGTTGCGGATGGTCTGTTCTTCTGAGCGATGAGATGGTGCCCTATGAGACAGCATATCTCAGCTAGCTTTTATATTGCTGTCAGAAGTAACTAGAGACACAGTCAACGCTGCTGGGACTTGGCCTGGCATCCTTCAGCACATCTGAGCAGCAGCCAAACCAGGACTGACTTCAGCTTCTTTGCACTCAACTCACCTTCCCGAGGGAATTACTTCAGTTTCCCCTTGGCACTTCTGGTTCTGCTGTGCATCCCCACGCCCTGGCAGCGCTGCCTTCCTGTACTGGTTCAAGGAAAAAGTCCTTCTCCTGCAGTGTTCATTTGGAGCTGACTGGCAAGAAAGCTCCCGTTCCTTGTTGCTGAGGTGTCTTGGAGGAAAACGTGTTATCTTCTTGGTGGTCTGCCACTTCAGCCCCTTTTCAGGGCAGTGCTTGTCATTTATCTTATTTGCACAGTCCTGTGGATGCATTTCACACTTCCTTTAATCTGAACCTATATAGTGGTACTCTCTATGTCCCACTCCCATCAGTTGCCTGCAGGTGACATTATTTCTAATGCATATACAGCTGATTTTATGAACTCATGACTTTGCAGACTGTTCATTTGCTTATTTTTCTTTAGTAATATAGGTATGTTTTCCTTTATCATCTCTTTTAAGCAATGAGCTACTTCTTCAGTCTCACATTTCCCAGTTCATTCAGTATAACTTTTCTATGGCTGTCTTTTGATTAGTTACCTATTTGCTTGTTTCCTGCTCATCCATCCCTCCTAAAACATCTCCTTTTGGTTTTCTGTAAAAGTTGGTGCCATGTTCTCTGAAAGCAAGACTAGCTTTAAGGTCACAAACTCCAGAGAAAAATGGCTTGGGTTTGTCAGTCTAATTTTTGTGCTTTAGCAAGTTTTCCCTTGAACTCAGCAGCACAGAGGCTGTCACCTGAAAGCAAACAATTTTTCATGTTACCATCCTGTGTAAGTTGAATAGCATGGCACTTCTTCCTTCAGACAGACATGAGCATACATCAAATTGATTACGGTAGACAAGGTGACGTGGCCCAGAACTGAGGCTCGCAGTAATGCCCAGGGTTAGTGCCTCTGCCCTGCCACAAAGGCCCTCCCAGCCCCGCAGTGCCGGCAAAAGCCACCCCAGTGGGGAGCAAGACTGCAGCCTGCCTTGCACTACCCCAACTCTGCCAGGCTCTCAGGCCGACCTGCGGCAGAAGGTGCCTGGCCCGGGTGAGTTGGAGGCAGCTGTGGGCGCTCCCCAGCTCAGAAGGCTTCACCCTGGGGGCAGGTGATGGCATCAGGGCCTGGGAGATTACAGCAGGGCTGAGTGTTGAAGGGCAGCTGACCAGGATGTCAGGGCCCTTTCCCTGGGCAGTGGGGGGGGGGGGGGGGGGGAAGGTGGGCAAGGGCTTTCTGCCAGCCCCACCTGCAAATGCTGCGGCTGTTTTATGGCTAATTTGGTTAACTGAGTAATTGTGGGATTTTTGGGCAGGGTGGGAGGAAACCATCACCGGAAAGAGCTTGCAGATGGTCATGAGGCCACTCCCTTGAGGTGCTCTAGGAGAATAAAATGCAGTCTGGATAAATGAATTGTAGACCCACCAGCAAAGAGAGGGCTTGAGGAGCATGTGCTAGTGTGAGAGATCCCTCCAGGAACCTGCAGAGGAAGGAGAGGGTTGTCATAGGCAAGCTGTAGTTCCTAGTGCTGGACTCGGGCCTTGATGCTCAACCTCGGGCTGCTTCCCAGCAAGTAAGATGTTGGGGTTGCCTGTGCTCTGTGGTCATGGTTGCTTAAAAAGTTATTCATTGAGGAGAGGAGCAACAGGGATCTCACATCTGGAGACATGGTTGTGTTCAGAAGGCTTGCTTAGGTACTGCTGTGCATGTGCTTCTCATAGATGCAGTGAGGCTGCCTGGTCCCATGGCAGTGTTTTGTGTAATGAAAATATACTATGTGTGCTCAGCATGGTTTTTTTTATAATCTTCATAGTTTCATTTGAAAACCTGTGTATGGCAAACATAGTATTACTCCTGGAGCAGGGACTGTGTTGTCTTACATAGGAGAAGATTTGAAATATATTTGCTGAGATGTATTTTGTTCAGTTTGCATAGCTCAAGACTTAGTCTTTGGAAAGAGTGTAATTGAGACAAAAAAAAAAAAGTATTGCTGTTTCTTCCTGCTTCTCCTTCAACCCTCTGGTTATTCTTTCTGTCACTCTTTGAATTACTGCATAATTCTCTGATGAGCTAAAGAGATCATTTCAGCTATAACCAACCTTTTAATCTATTAAACCAAAAAGTTTCAAAATCAATTATTCTCTATAATATGATAATATAAACAATCATGATTTTTGAAGTTCAGATCTAGCATTTTAAAATTGGAACCTTCTACCTCTCATCACTAGGCTTAAACAATACCTGAAGACATAATTGTGCGTCTTGGATCATTATGCTTACCAAGTGTATGAGTGTACTTAGATTCTCAGGTAACTTTAATTTGAACGGCTCTTTAATAAGCATGTGTAACAAAGTGCCTCATAGTGGCAGTGTTCTATACTGGCTCTAAAGACTAAAGCAAGTGACTGGCTTGGACATCCTGAGGCATTAGTAATGCAGTTGGGTTTTTTTTCAGTATTAGTGTGCTGTATGTTTTTTCCACCCACCCATTTTTAAATCTTGTGTTATTAGGAACAGGATTCTTTTCAAAGCAGCATCATTAGAGTCTGCCATTAGGGCCGTTGTACTCATGTTTTTCTAATATAGTGGTATTCTTAACCTTACAGAGGCTTTTTAATATCACAGCATAGATTATGATATACCCTACTTATTTGAACTGCCAGTTTGGAATAAACTTTAATAGGCTATCAAGATGAATAATAATTGAGAAATATTTTGTGTGTGTGTGTGTGTATATATTTATGTATGTTTTACTACCAAAGGAAACTGAAGCTTTACTAACTGGAGAGCAAAAACAAAAAAAAAAATTACTTTTTTTTTTCTTCTGCCTTTTCTAGGGTCTTTCTATAATGCTGGCAACAGATGCTATATGACTACTAGTGATGGCTAAGTATTTTGCTACTTTACTGCTGAAAGGGGCTGAAGCATTCAGATGTGAGTCACCTGATCAGTCCAAACACCACAATATCATATTAGTCAGTATACCAGCAAAAGTGGCCTCTGTTTGGGGAAAATGGTAAGAACTGTTTTCACATTGTGGCCCAAGTATTTGTCCTATAAATGTATCAGCTGTTTTGTGTGACTGAGTCATAACCATGTAGTGAATAGTGTAGTTAGTTATCAGGCGTTTAAGATACGTGTTGTCAATGATAAAACAATCGTTTAAAAAATATACAGTTAGAAGGTTTTTTTGTGAAAGTGTATTTATACAAGAAAAGATAACTACTCTTAAACTGTGTGCTCTCTTATTATTTTTAAGAACAAGTCTGCATAGATGGCTTTTCCATAGAACTGGTTGCTAAATATAGTTTCTGGGGCATTTGTGATGTGCCCCAGAAAACTAACTCCATCCCAACTAGGCACAGTACGCTGTGTCACTTTGGGTTGTGATCATGCTGAACCATGTAAACCAGGCATTTTTGAGCTACTGGTAATCACATAATTGGAAACCTTGAGAGAGAATCCACAAGCAGGAAGATAGGTGGTTGGTATTGACTAGGTGTGCAATATTCTTCCCTCCTAGTCAACGTCATACTGTCATCTCTGGATAGTCTGTTAGAAATGGCTCTACAGCTGGAATAATCAATTGAATCTGGTACTTAGAGAAGTCATACTGACTCTTGCCACTGTTTTCACGTAGCCAGGATCTTTCATCTCAGCTTTCCTATGGATTTCAAGTCCTTACATCCTTTAGACATAAAAATGGAGTGGTATTGTTGATATATAGGGACAGATACAGTCCAGGAACATTGGCTACTTCAGAAAATGTTTTTTTATACATGCTGCTATATTTCATGAATGGTATTTGAACTATGTATCCAAATTTTATTTGGTTCCCTGAAATGCCCCCCTTTTATTTCTAACCCTGTGCCTAAGTTCTGCAAATATTTGCATAATCTCTTTTTAGCTCTAAGTCTGGGACTAGGCCTGTTGCACTTTTTGCCATATATGATGTTAATTATTTTCTTTGCAGACTGTGTGTTAGCTTGTAACCTCCAGGTTAAAGGCAGGGGATGAATTCCAAATGTTATTAGTAAAACTTTATTTCTCTCCATGTGTTGTTGATTCTTTTTCAATCATCCACAGAGCTGTTTAAATACCAACATGGGTAACCATAATTTAAAGGTAAAATCTCAGGACTGACTTTCCTAAAATGAAACATGTGTTTCAGTTTTATTTCAATTGAGGTTTCAGAAGTCTTATTTCAGTTCCAGGTTGCTCTTGGAAATTCTTCATGGTGTAAGAAATTCAAGCTTTAATCCTTAGGATTACTTTTTTTGAGAACATGGTTTCTTCTTTCATAGTGTTATGTAAAATACAGGCTGTAAATAGCTCTAATGGTCCCAGAGCCCTCAGAACAGCCCCAGAAAATTTTACCAAAGACATTCTGTTGCTAGTTACATTCTCAACTGTTACTCTGTCATCTTACTAGAAACTTAACAAGATAAATAAATTGGAACATGAAGTCAATACATGTCCAGAGTAATAAAATTCTGAAATAGGGAAACTGGCCAAGGTATTTCTGAACATATATCAGATACATAGCTGATAGCTGAAGAAACTGAAAGATTTCCACTAAAGGGATGTGTATGTACATATATATATAAAAGTTCTATGTAGAAGCTAGAAGACTGGACACTTCTGTGTCTCAAAAATATAGTGCCTCAAAAATATGTGGTTCAAGAGCAAGAAGCTTATTTCTTGTGTGACATGGGCTAAACACAAGGAGCAGGATACGTTACAGTGTAGCCATTACAGTATTTCAGTGTAGTATTACCCATCTTTCTGGCTCTGACACCCAAGAGAGAGCTTCTTTTTTTCTTGGTAAGTGTCAACTGTCTGTCTTGACCTCAGAAACTAGTGCCATTCTCTGACATTATGTACCATTCCTCAGAATGTCATCATGGCTTTAGGCACTCGGGGCTTCTCCTTGAACTCATGTGAAGTTGCAGTTGGAGTGGGATAGTCACGCCACTGACCTTCAGATGGTTTAACCTGGGCTTCCTGTAGAGCCAGTGGAAAGAAATGCTCAGAATAGTTTCAGGCCTAAATTAAATTCTTGTTCTGGAAGTGCAGTTATGCCACATGGCACAGCTAAGTAGTATAACAGTAACCTTGCTTTCTTCACTAACCTCTTAGTTTAGGTAACAAAATTAATGTCTAGTGTTGGGTGATGCAGTTGTCCTATAGCATGATAAAAGGGCAAGGAACAAACATTTAGAAAACAGATTTCTTAACCAGTGACTTATCTTTAAAGGACTTGAAAATAATGGCTCTTTGACAATAGCAAATGGCCCAAGGCATTTCCTGTTTTGGTCTGAGCTCAGGGGTTTTTTTGGTGTGTGGTTTTGGGTTTTTTAAGCTTATATTTTATCAGTATTTTGGGTTGGGCATTGCCCACAATGTAGGAAAAACAGAAGGCAAGGAGCTTAATACGTGATAGACATGGGCCCTGCATAGAATGAAGTCATACTCCTGAAAAGAAGAGCCTGTATTTGTGCCATGCAATTGGACTGCAGTGTTCTTTGCAGTCCTTGAAGAGGACAGTCTTCTTACTTGAAAGTGGGCTAGCAGATGAAAGCTGATGAAAACTCGTGAAGCCTCAGTTGCTTCTCAAAGGGTGGATTAACAAGGAGCTAATTTTTTAAACACATTCTTATACCATTATTTTTGAGCAAATAGATCCACGTGGCCAAACAGGTGCTGGGACAGCAGAAGAGCAGGGAGAAATGCTGGTGGGATAAAAGGGCAGGGCTGCTTCTCTTCTCTTAGGCAGTCTTAGATTGGCTAAATTGCTTGTGAAGTTGCATCTCTGGCAGTTCTTCAGCAAGGAGTCAAATATGCAGGTGGCTGGCTGGATTGCAGCCTTTGGGCATATCCAGACTTGCAGAGTTAGTATTTCCAAACATAGTTTAACACATAGTTCTTAATTTGATGCTGCCATGCCTGATGTTGTCACAACATGCTGCAGCCAAGGAGAAGCAGAGTTTTGAAACAAGCTAGGCTTCCTTACTGAAGGTTTGCTCACAGCTGAAATCTGAAGAAACTGAAAGGTTTCCTCTGAAATGATGAGTGTTACCAAGGACTGGCTGATCTGACCCTCTGTAGTCAGAATAAAACCCATTTTGCAAAAACTGAAATGTAAATGGCAAAATTCCATTGTTAGTAATTCAGTTTTGTGCATCTGAATTTTGCTTTGCTGTTTCAACAGATTATAGGATCTGACTGCAGTTCCAGTCAGGTGCTTTTGTACAGTGTTGCCAAGTACTGTCATGCTACCACGTTTCATCATGTATGTGGGTGCACTGAAAAATACACACATTTATAAAGCACCCTAAGATCTTTCTGGGTGAATGGTATTATAAAATGAAGATAATTATTCCAACAATGAATCCAAATATTCTATATAAAGCAGATTTTTGGTATTGTGAAAAGAACCAAAACATGCAACAATTTAGGAGAAAGGGAGGAATCCGTTTATTTTTAAGGATAAAGTTAGTATAAAGTTAGAAGTGAGTCATTTTCTAATTCATTTCTAACTGGGTGACTCATGCTCTTGGCAAATTAATTATCCAATACAAGTGACTCAGAAATAGATGCTATAGTTTTTATTGTTTTAATTAGATGGCTACTGCTGTTACAAATAAACGTAAGGCTTGATTTCAGGTCTAACAAATGTAGCTATATCCTGCAAATGTTGCTACAATGCTGGTTGAGGATGTGTTAGATATGCCAGATTTTTTTATCTGATGTTTTGTTTTCAGTTTTAGGTGGATGGTGTAGCTAGCTACTGAGTGTCTAAAGCAGCCGTGGCCACCAAGAATCTCAGCAATGAACTTGGGCAAGGAAAATCTAATGTGGTATGTATTTCTTTCCATCCAGGAACTGTGATTTATTAAAGCCTTATCACAGGAACATTCCTACAAATAAACTTTTCACCTCTGAATTCTTAGTAAATTGGTTATGAATATTATTGACAATGCTGATATGGGGATGATGGCAAGATCCATGCCATCTTTGCTTGGGATGGATATAGTACCATATTGTTGGCTGTAATCCTCTCTGTTTTGTTTCTTTTTCTCTTTCCGCCCTCCTCCTTGGCTGCGGTTTGTAAGGTGGTGTCACAGTGCGGGTCTGATCTGATGAAACCACAACCAATGCCAATGCCTGCCTACGATGGGAAGAGAGCACAGACCACAAACTTGGGATTGCTGGCCTCTTATTAGGCAAGTCTGTTGCTCATCTTCCCCTTTCCCCCCAGTCCCCTTTGTCCCTGTGTTTCCTATGTATCATTAACTGATATCGAAGTTCAGTGTCACTGGTGGCTAGGAACCCAGTGTCATTTGGCTGTACATACACTCTTCCCTAAAGAAGTCAGGTGTTACCTCCATGTTGGACATTCATCGTGCAATGAAAATATGGAACACAATGTTATTGTAATAGTTCTGAATGATTTTCAGCTGAAGTAATGAAGAGGAAAGTCTGGCACATTTTAGTGAGATGTTCATGTTTCTCAACTATGATTCTTAAATTGGGAGTTTAAGTTTCCAGTAACATTAGAAATCATTCATGTTCATTGCAGATGCCTATATGTTCTTATTCATAAAAAGTAGAGTATTTGCTGGTATAGCTGAAATTATTCCTGTACTGAGACAGGAGAATGTCTAAGAAAACTGCATTGAGTAGTGCTTTCTATTCTCTTTACTTTCTTCAGTTGTAAATGTAGTAGACAACAGATCAGACAACTATTGACGTAGAGAATAACACAAAATATGTCAAACAAGGACTTCAAACAGCGTGTTTTGAGGTCAGTAACCTGTGTGCCTAGAACTTTGATCATACTGGTAGCAGCCAAATGGCATAACTTATGTGGATGTGCATGCAAAGATAAATAGGTAGCTTTTCACTAAATTTTACAAGCAGGACAACAAAATGTCAGTGACGTGAAAATGTAGGTTTATAATAGGGTCAAGGAGCTTCAACAAAGGGAGCTAATACTGATGAATTAATTTGCTGAAACTGCAAGCAAAGGAGTTTGCTTTTTAAAGCTAAATGGATCCTGTTTTCAATAAGCAGCATGAAGGAGTCGTCTTTCCAGGGCCCTGTCATATCAAATGGAAGACAGCACATTTTGTCTGATGAAATGTAAGTTTGACAATTAATTGGCCAACCCAAAGCATTGGTAGATTAATAGCCAATTTTGCTGAGATTACAACTTCTGGAGAACTGAAGATCTTTCTTGAATTTATGATTGACTGAGGAAAATGAGAATTCCTTTTAGGAAAATTAAGTTATTCTGATCTTTTTCAAACAGACTTCTTTGAGATTTCTGTTTCAGCACTGACCCTGCCTCGGCAAATGAGTTAAAAATCTGAAAATTACTCTGGAATACTGCAACTAAATTTTCCAGATGGGGGCATGGGTATTTTAATTTCCATTTTGGGTCAAACTGATCCAAATATGGGTTTTAGTTTGGAGGTGAGACCTGTCTGCAAGTCCTTTCTCAGCTTTCTCACTACTTTTTGTTTTAGCATTGTTGCTTTTGTTTCTTTAAATGGAAGGTGAGAAGAGCAGTTATTCACAGTTCGCGAAGTGTCTGAAGATCTTTGGGTACAGAGCACTGCATAAGTGCAAAGTATTTAAATTCAGAACTATGTTAATGTCCTCTTCCTTTTTTTTAATGCCAGTCTGTTCTGTGACTGAACTCAATCTGCTTATAATCAAATTTAAACTTGGCTGGTGAATAGGGGTGGAGAATTGGGGGTTTTTGTTTTAACCACAGACTTCTTAGTTTACTGAAACTAGTGTTCCAGCCTGATTACTCTCTGCAGGAGAGAGGTGGTTTTTTGGTTGTGTGTTTTTTTTTTTTTTAATGTTTTCATTGATTAGATGGTCTTTGCTAATTCTATGAAAGAAGTCATGATGTGTTGTTAATCCAGTGCTGTTTGCATTTGCCTCAAAATGTGGGAATGAATCTGCTCTAAAAATGACTTGGTTTATGTACATGTTGTTTAGTTTATGTTCTGGGATGATCTAAGGTCTGTGAGGATCTAAGGTCTCAAAACTGGCAATAATAACGAGGAGATCATAAATCAGACAACTTTTCTTGGTTTAAGATTTTAGGTCAGGCATATCAATTCCAGCTTATACTAAATTTCAGTTGTGCCTGTGAATGGAGACTATATCATGTCATGTAATTTGTGGAGACTCTTCTTTGCAATCCTTAAACTGTGACGCCTTGTAAGCACTGCAGCAGTATTTTCCTCATACCTTCATATGATGGGGTAGGAGTACCTTTCTTTCTGGTTTATGTGCTTGTTGTCCCCCCCCCCCCCGCCTTTTCTTTTTAAGAGGAAATGGAATGAAGATAAGATACATGTCTACTTTGGTATTTTAAGTAAATTTTATAAACGGAGGAAAAGCAAATAAAATTTGTGCATGCTACTTTTAGAGCAGTCAGACAAAAAGTGTAAGAGACTGATGTCTTACACCTGTCAGGTCTGTTTTCAGTGGATATACAGAGGTTTTGTAAACAAAAAAAGGTTTCTTTGTCTCCTGTTATACAGGAGATATACACAATACTTTTGTTTTCTCTTCCTATGTGTGAAAGGACTGGCACCAAAAGTAACTCTGTGGCTTCTTTTCTGACTTCCATGTCAAAATTAAAGATAAATACAACAAATTTGGTTAGCAGTGTTCATGAGTCTGATCTACCATTCTGGTTTAAAAAGAGCAATAAAAGTGTATAATTAGGACTTTGTATATGAGTGTCAAAATAATGCTTTGGTCCCAAGGTGTTCAGTCATGTGTTACAAGATAATAGAAAATCTTTTGTGTTCCATGGTACTTGGTGTATATGTTTCTTAGAATACTTTTAGGTTAATCATTGATTCAAAGCACTTGTTTTGATGACCCAGATGGTCTCTTTGAGTCTTAAATTCCCATTAGAACAAGTGTGTGTTTGTACTAGTTATGTTTTATTACAAGAAAACAAGTATTTTGGTGACACTAAGGTTCCTGCAGTGAAATGCAAGTTGCCTTCTATGCAGGAGAGACCCTAGAAGTTAGGGTCTTTTTTGTTTTGGTTTTTTCCCCACAGTATATCTAATGAGAAGACAGAAGCCTATCATCATAGTTCTGTGGGGTTTTTTTGTGTGTACGTAGTTTGTATTGAACTTGTGAAAACCTGAAAGTTCTAAATTGGCATCTTGAACAAAACAAAATGCATTGCACAGAACAGACTATTCACTATAATATTTACTCTGAAAGGTCACCAGTCCAAGAAATATTAGAGGATATAACTATGGCAAACCAACCCAATGTTAGCATAATGTTTGGTTGTTTTCCTTCTCTGTTACTAGGTAGTTGGAGCCTTTAGGAACAAATTTGTCATTTATAGCACAGCCCCTTCCTACACAAGACACATTCTTTGCAAACATGGATAAAAAAGGATATTTTTAAAAGGTTAGCGTTTGAGTTTTATTGTTTGTGGTTTCAGCTTAATCTCACAAGGTCATATTAAATGTTTTTTCAGCATCAAAAACCTAAACAAATCTTTGGTTTATCTATCTGAAAGCAAAATCACGTTGTTCAAGTACTATAACTCCAAATTAGTTCTGGTGTTTGTACTTAACCCTGTGCTTAAATGCTCAGACATACACTTCCCTGCTGCTGAAGGTGTTTGAGGAGAAACACCAAAGGTGTGGTGTGTTTCCATTTTACACTGATTCCCATCTGTGGACTAGTTTGGAAAAAGGAAAATAAAAGCTCTATGTTCTTTCTACCCTCTGATGGACACTGTGTTCCATCCTGGATTAGAGGAGTTAGCCAGTTTTGTCAGGATGTATGTCTAGCTAGAATAGTTCAGAGAGGTGGCTTTTTTCCTCTTCCAAATACGAGCATAGAAAGGCTGGTTCCCTGCTGTTACCTGATTCATAATCATTAATATCCATGGGAATTTCATGTCAGCATTTAAACTCTAGGAATACAGACCAATGCAAGTGAAAAATCTCCGTGCAGCTGAGTATTGATAGGAGAACCAGTTTCTCCTCCTCTTTGGCTGTGGCAGTGCTGAATAAGGAAGAGAGTCTTTTGTAATTGTCAGCCATTCTGTTGTTGCCTTTCAAAATGCTTGTTTTGAAACTGTTACTTGCCTCCTGATGGCATTATGAAGGACCATATAAAAATGCTGAGTTGAAAAGAAAGTGAAGGCATTCATCCAAGCAAAACCAGTATGTATACATACATGAGAGTCTATGGGGGAGCAGTCAGGAGCAAGGGCTGTTGTTTTCTGTACCAAATGCTCTGCCACTTGTTGCAATCCATTGGTTGTGAACTTGCATGTTTTCCAATTACATGTTGTATATTTCAGTTTGATACTTAAACAGCAGTACACTGAGCCAAATACTTAGGTATGACATAGAGTGGATAGGGGCAAAGGAGAGTGTATTTGAAATGAGATTTTTAGCTTTTTTACATACCTAATGGTTTGAATCCATTACCTGGGTTTTCCTTTTTTACAGACTCTCTGCATAATAGAAACTATGTCATGGAAAAAAGATGATTCACTTCCAACATCTACTTTATCTTCACTGGCTTGTATTCCTAAGTAATAATCAAGGACTAGATTTTAAATGCTTACTAAATTTGGGGAGTTTTATTTGAAATGTCTAAACTAAGGCACTGAGGGTGTTTGTTTCCTATAAAAGGGCACCAATAGCTCTGCCAGGGATCAGTTAAAGTTGCAGAGACTAAATGCACCTGCAAATTAAGCAGTAATTGTCTAGTTGGACACATAGAAACAGAGATACTGGCAGGGAAGACTTTAGAAGGAAAAGGTTCTTGTGGTTTTGTGACTGCTGCATGCTTTTTTTCAGTTGGGATGAAAGATGGCAGCCACAATCTCTAACCTCATCTCAGAACTGCCAGAGGATAACTGTAGGAACCACTTGGGCTACTGCAAAGTCTGGCCACAGGGATGGGCAGGCTGGTAAGACTTTCCTGACTGTTATTCCCCAGTCTTGGCTATTGTTGTTAGATAAGTAAGTCATGTCCTAAGTCCAGACAACTTTTTCCAGGTACTGCCTTGCCTGGACACTCAGCTTGTCACTTGGGCCAGGAGATCTATCTATGCCCTATTTGTCATCAGTGAAGTGAAAGAGCATTCCTCCTGAAGGCTGTTCAGACTGCCAGAGCCAAGTTCCTGCTTAGACAGAGTGCCTTTCTCCATCTTTCTCTCCTTTGATAAAAGTGAAGGGGAGATGAGCTTCAACTCTGTGTAAGGGAACAGAGCTTTCCTTTGTTAAATCAACAGGTTTTGTTTGTGTCACAGAAGCCATAATTGAAAGGAGCCTGCACCAGGAGGTGGATGGGGAGGGAAGGAACTGATGGTCTCAATATAATCTTTTTTGGTCTCAATCTGGCAAAGGTTTAGGCATATGACTAAATTTATGCCCTTCACTTCCTCTGTCATCTGCAATTAGTTTCCTCTCTCAGATGCATTAGTGTTTTGCAAAAGTAGAATTCTTGTGCTAGCTAGCTGTTGTCGTAGTAAGGCTTAGCTTTCCTGTCATCACACTGATAATACTAGAGACCTTTGGGTCCCTTTTTAAATACTCTGTCATTGCATTTATTCAGATAAGAATTCTACACAGTTTTAGAGCTGTTTTATCTCATTTGATTTACACATCTATCATTTGTCATTATATAGTTATTTTTGACTGCTGGTCTTCTAGCCCTGCAATTTAAAGTAAGGGAAAAAGAACATTAAAATATATTTCCAACATGTGTCTACCAAAGGTCCTGTGCATGCCAAAAAAGTATGGGTTTTTTCCCAGTTCTGAAAAGAAATTAGGAAGAAATACTGGACTCCTAGACATGGCACTTTCCTTTTGATATGTGTGATATGTGAATATACCTAACCAAATCAACAGTACCTGATTTTTTTGCAAGGAATGTCCTTAATATTTTTATGTTAATTTATTAAGCTGTATTGTATTTGCTTTATTTTCAAAGGGATAAAATAAGGACTAGTATTCCTGTAATAGAGTAATAGAATAAACATAGAAGTAACTTGAATGGAAATATAAACAGGAATGGCAGAGTGCCAGCAACCCCTTGAGCATAAATCTGCAGGCAGCTATTGCAGAAGTCTGTTTCATCACATTCTTTGCATTGCATAATACACTTTGTGTAATTTGAGAAGGCGCATACATGCTCCTCATTACCACTTCTCTCCAAAATATGACCAAAGGTTTGTAGCTGCCTGGCTTTGAATTAGAATAACACCATTGGTGTTCTGTAAGATTTTTTTGTTTCTTGGGTACTGGATTTACATGTGGACTGCACCTGTTTGATGCTTATTTTAGCTTAGCCTCATAGCAGAGCTATGGGAGCCCTGCAGAATGAGGGAGGAGGAGCTAATCCTCATAGGTTCCTAAAAATTTCAGGCCAGGTTGCCTGAAAGGGTGGAGCTTTTTTGTGTGTGTTTTGGTTTTTAGTTCCATTGGTTTTCAAACTATAAGGGCTGGAGCACAGCACTTTTGATCCTGTGGCAGAGTATCTTAACCACAAGGTAGTCGTTAGTTTTCTGAAGCTGACTCATAGAATTAGAGAATTGCAGCCTGGCTCTCTCTGTTTATAAACACAAATAGCAGTGATACAAAGCTGGGTGGCTGAAGTGCAGGCAGGTACGGAATAATCCATGAAGTGTTTGCCGTGCAAATGTATAATATGCAGTGAGTCAGTATAGCAGACTTGCTTCACTGTTCTGAGCCCATTTGTGTCCTGGATTCCTCAGCATACTCTGTGTTTGTAGTCCTTTTCCCACCAGATTGCTGGTTTACAGTGAAATATATAGGAAAATATTTTAAAATAAACGAGTAGTTTCCACCTACTCCTGTTTAGAAAGGAAGACAAATACTGAGTAAGCGTTAATATTGAAAGAACTGGAAGCATCCTCGATTTTTATTTGTCAGTACTGCACTTCTACTTGGGTTGTTGTCATGCAAGTTAAACTGAAAACTGAACTGGCTCACAGGGTTTATTTAGCAAGTTAGGATAAAAGGAAGGAGAAAAATCTACTTTGTTTGCACCAAAGTGTTAAAAACTGAAGATGTAATACATGTCGTGACTTCATTGATGGATGTTGTATGTTCCACTTAGTTCTTAATTTGCAACAACTTAAATGTATACAAAATATACAGAAATTAATAGAAGGGATGTAGAGTAGGCAGTAACATACTGAATGTGTATATGCGATATGAAGGCAAGAAAGCGCAGTACCTCTTAAAAACAATACCTGCTTTCAGCCAGTTGTGCTGTGATGCAGTCTCATAAATAGTGTGGATAAAAAACCAGCAGACAGCAGGTCTTGAGCTAACTACTCAACTGGGAGAGTAGCAGGACAATTTATTTCTACTTTTGGTCCTGCTTTGAGGAGGTGACATTATCACTTTAGTCATATTTCTTCTGGATTGTGTTTTCTAAGATGATCCACATCTTCAAATAATAAGTATAATGTGAGACCTTCACATCCCCAACTTCGCCCCTATGCGGAATATTAGAAGAGCACAGGCTGTCTGCATCAGGCGATGAGTTCATGAAATGTGGTGCTGTGGTTCTACCTGTGGCTCACAGCTGATGCAGCATAGGGTGAACAGTTCATCTGCTCCCAGTTTCAACTTTATTGATACAAAAGGCTCAGGTCTTTTTTCCCCTGAATGCCAAATGTATTACGCTGTAATTTGCTCATGCCCAAAATAAGTGATGCTATATGCACCTGAGGACATGAGATTCCTTCATTTTAAACCCTTGCAGATGATCACATAATACATTAAACATACTCTAATTTTATTCCCTTTGTCCTAGTTTACATTGCAGAAGAGCTGAAGAATTCTGAAATCAAAACTGAAGAGGGTATGTAAAACCTTTCCAAAAGTTCATTCCAAAATTAAACAAGTGTAAACAAAAATAATATGAAAAAAGTGGTATTTTGCAGTGCAGAAATCAGTTCATGTGATACTCATCAGTACAAGAGTCTGAAATTGTTTTAATAAAGTAGCACATTGGTTTGAAACTTAATCTTTCCACAACACAAAGTTTGGAAAGTGTTTTCATCCATTCCTGCTGGAGAGCTTACAAGATCAGGAAAACTTGCACACTTAAAAGTGTATCTGTCACTGTACATAAAATCTGCCAATTGATTTGGACAGTCTTTAACATTTCTCCATGTTTGTATTTTCTCCAGCATTATTTGAAGTGACATTTGTTGTTGTTATATGCCATTGGTCTACGTTGCCCCTGAACTTGTCAGTGATTCGGATCATATCCTAAGAGTATTATCCTGACCTACTTCTACTCAGCACAGTCTCATCCACTTCTATCCTGGGCATAATTGTGCAATATTTACAGCAAAATATTAGGGAAATATTTACTTAGAAATAAAAGATTGGAAAGAACCTCAGAAAGGTGTCTAGGCCATGCCTTCTCCTTGCTCTAAGTCAGGATCAGCTCTATCTAGACTGTTCCTCACAGGTATTTAACTTTTCCTAAAAACTTGCAGCGATGGACTGTTGAGTCTTCTGGTGCAGTCTAATGCTTTTCTAAGTTTGTTCTAGGAAATGTCTGCCTCAAGTCTAAAGTAAATTTCCCTTACTGCAGTTATCTCTTATGAATTCTCAGCAACTGTGATGTATTTCCTTTGCTGTTACCTGTTCCAGAATTTAATATCCCTTCAAATCTTTCATTTCCTAGACTAAAACTTGATGTTTTCATTTAATCCTTTGTTAGTTATTCCAGAAGTTTAATGCCTAAAATTCGTTACAGTACTTTGAAACAGGTACTGTATTCCATTGCAGTCGGTGAACAGACTGCTATCCTACCACAAGGAAATGTAAATGTGCAGTGAAAGGTGGTCTTGCTTTTGTTGGAGTAAGGTAAAAAGTTGATACCCTTCAGCTGAGATACAGTAACTGCCCACGTTACTGCCATGCTCCCAGTTATGCTGCAATCGCAGAGAAAAGCAGGTTTGCAGGAATGATCCCCTGTTCTGCATCGGGCTGGCTATATGTGCAGTCAGTTTATTGGGGATGGGGAAGGGGACAGGCATTGCCAGCTGGGGACAGAAGCAGCAAGGATTTGTCATACCCCAAGAGGTCTGAATTAACAAGGAAAGTTCATAAAGCGTAACCAGCCAGCTGCCTAGAACTGCCAACAAGTGGTATGAATGACCCTGCCAGTCCAGGCAGCAGCCTTCTGGTTTTTAGTTTAAACTAAAAACCAGTAAGTTAGGGAGTTTTCACAGTCTTGGAAGCACTACAGCTCCTTCTAGCAGTAAATGTATATAGCCTGTCTGCCTTCCTACCATCTTCAGGGCTATTGTTTTTGGGCTGGCAATTACAGCAGTTGCTTATGCATTAGGATATGAGGAAAATTAGGAATGTTTTAATCATCTTCAGAACATTGGTTACTGTTTTTTAGGAAGAAAATTTTACTTGTTCTTTATTCTCAAATGTTCTTTCTTAATTTCCCCAACTTCATGTGTGTTTTTCTGTGGCTTGCTCCCAGTAACCTAAATGTGATGTTCTGGTCCCAGTCAAGAAGTGGCAAGAATGTCATGTTACCTGTCATGAAGCCGTTTCTTAATACGGTATCCCTTTCTAGAGGCAGTTAGAATAGCTCTTCGTTCTTGGTAGGGGTTTTACAGTGGAGGGCCTGTGTGCTGTACTAATTTTAGGTGTAAGGAGGAGCCACTATGTGACCTGCTTTTACTTTAAGGACAGTCATCATGTAGGGACTGGCAGTTCGTATAAAGAAATGACCTTCATATGCAGAGCAAAATTCAATGAGTGTTTCTCATACACATGACACTGCAGCACAGTTCACCCAGTTTTATTTTATGTCCACTTGATATTTAATACATTTCATTCAGAAAATGTGGTTTTGTATTTGGATGTCTCAGTGGTATCAGGGAGTGAATCACAGTCACAAGATTATCAGTGCTGTGCAGGCAAAGCCAAGATACTAAAAAGCGTGAGGTCAAACGCATTCAAGGTCACCTTAGTCCCTCTAAGCTGTTGAGGAAACACGTGACAATGTAGACAAAAACTTGAACGTGGCTGCTGAAGCACAAATAACTTTGTGTGCGGCCCAAGGCATACCTGGGATCACACGCCGAGACACATATACCTGAGTCACATGAGCGTGTGTGTAGATACCCTGAAGCGAAAATGACACCGCAGCCGGGGACAGGGGCAGGCCTGCCGGGGTGCACCGGCCTGCCGGGGTGCACCGGCGAGCGGGGTCACGGGAGCGAAGTCACACTGAAATCGCACCGGGTGCCAGCTCCAGCGTGACCGTGCCCCTGCCAGTCCGCACCGTGCCGGGGGGGCCGTCCCCGGCGCGCTCCCGGGGCCGCTCGCGGAGCCCCGCAGGTGCCGGGCGGGGCGGCCGGGAACGCGCACGTTAGCCGGGGGGAGGAGGGGGGGGGGGGGGGTCGCCGCGTCCCCGGCGGAGGGCGGCGGCCGCCCCTCTGCAGCGCGCTGCGGGCAGGACGCCTGCGCCGTGCGCCGCCGCCGGCGGGGGGAGGCGGGCGCCGCATCCCCAGCGCACGGAGCTGCGGGCACGGGCGCCGGCATGAGCGGAGGCTCTGCCGCGCCCAGCCGGAGCTGAGCCGGGAGACAAAGGGGACATAGCTGCCGCTATGGGGGAGCAGCTCCGCGCCCAGCCCGCCGCCCCGGCGGGACCGCCGCCGCCCGCTGCCGCGTCTTGCTCGCTGCTCGGCGGGCTGCTGCAGAACGGCTTCCACCCCTCGAGCCAGCCGCTGAGCAACGGCGGCTGCGGAGAGGCGCCGCACCCGCTGCTGCTCCGCCCGGACCTGCCGCCGCTCAGCCACGGCTCCCCGGCCAAGAAATGCAGGCTGCGCCGGAGGATGGACTCGGGCCGGCGGCACAGGCCACGTAAGTGATGAGCGTGGCGGGCTCAGGGCACTGTGGGGCGGCGCTGGCTCGGCGGCCCGGCCCCCTCCATGCGGCGGTGCCGCAGCCCGGCCCGGGGGGCCTCGACATCGGCCGGGTGTCAGGCGGCCGCGGGTCCAGCGCCGCCTCCCCTGCAGAGCGCCGCCCGCCCGGGCCTGGCGGCCGCCCGGCTCCCGCGCCGCGGGCGTTGCCCCCCTCCCTCCCCTGCGCCGGGGGGGGGCCGGGCGGAGCGAGGGTCTCCAATGCCGGCCAATGCGGCGGCTGGCGCCCGGGCACGGCCCCGATGCCGCGTGGGCCGGGCCCGCCCTGCGCCAATGGGGCGGCGGCGGGCGGGGAGCGGCGGCCCGGCACAAACGCGGGCGGGCGGCGGGCCCCAGCTTTGCGCTGCGCCGTGCACCGCGTCGGGCGGCGCCCAGGGTCCTGCCGGCCTCCGCCGCCTCCGGACGCGCCCATGAAGCTCATAGTGCCCAAGCAGCACTGTAAGTAACGCCCGGGCAGGGGGGCACCTGGGTGCTGTTGGGTGTTGGGAAGGCTCTGCGGTCTTGGTACGTGCTTCTTCCCCAAACAGTGCTAGAATTAAGCAAAAAGTAGACTTGGGAGCTGAGTGCAAATTATTCTGACTGGGGGGGGGGGGGGGGGCAAGTGTACTGCAAGCGTGATAAATTTGTAATGTGCACCTGATGAACACCACCTGTGGCTTTTGGTTAGTTGCTTTGGGAGGTGTTGGTGTACTGGCTGTCTACTTCGTGTTTTAAGGCTATGAGTCGCAGACATCCATGTTTGTAATGTACTTAATTGTATAAGGTTTGTTGATTAATAGTATGTTTTACTTACTTGATCATAACTAACTTCTTACGTGTAGGTATGGAGCTGTTGAATAATTCCTTGGTAAACTCTACAAGTAAAACAATCTGACAGAACAAGTACTCTGTTTCTTTACAGCCTCACTTTGCTAGCCCTTCAAATAAAGCCAACAAATGTTTGCTTCTTTGTTAAAAGTTCAGCATTCCGAAAGGGTACTCAGGGATAGTCAGGATCACAGCTGTTTGCTGCCAAAACTTAAAGATGTTTCTACTCAGTAGGAAGTAGTATGCATTCAGCTACTCTGGATTTATTTTTTTTCTTTCTTTTGAAATGAATACTTCAACTTTTTTGTATAGGCGGGACAAAATAGTCAGAAGGAGCCTCGAAGAGTTGCATCTTTCACAAGGCTACTTATTGGCCAGTGCCTTCTCTTACTAGCTCTTTAAATACTTCTGCTGAGCTACATATACCACTTTTCCTGTATTGATTAATCATGTAGTGCTTACACTACCTGTAGATATTTTAGTCTTCTACCAAATTTAACATGTTGGTGACCAAATCATGCTCTGTCACAAACTGGTTTTGTAGTCTTTGTCCAGCTTCACATTTTCATTCAGGAACAAAAACTGTGGTACTTGAATCAACTTACATTTTGAGTTGGTGTAACTGAGAAGAGTCAGCACTTGCATAGCAGGCTCTTCATAATATTAAAAGCTATTTTGAAGCAAAGAATAAGGCTTTTAGGGATTCATGTAATCACTTGAATAAGAAAGAATGGGGAATTTGGAATTTCCCTCCCATCTTGAGGGGAAAAAGAGCCCATCAAAGTAAAGAGCGTAGGTGAATGGCTGTATTGCCCAAGATGCAAGTCTTCAGTTGTGGGGTTTTAATGAAATGAGGCTTTAATGAAAACAGCAGGTGAGAGAAGTGCTTTGTAGAACTATGTTGTGGGCAATCTCTTTGCTGAATGAAAGACACAAATTGTTGCTGATCTTATACTTTTTGATTTACATGGTTGATTTTGTACAAGAATAAATTTGCGATTTAGTATTAGTCTTGCAGGAAAATATGATAGCACGTTGTCATCAGCTTAAATTCATTAAATTATACTCAAAGTCTCCTAGTACTGCATAGCTTTCTGCTGTATCCATCTCTAGTGAATACTACACAGTCCCGTTTTACTGGTTTTTGTATTTAATCCTGGCTTTTGTGGATGTTTGTTCTGTGCTTAAGGACGCATTGCAAAATGAAGCGCAGTTGCCACATGGCATGTAAGATTTCAGTATCGATTGTGGGGTTTGCTTTGCGTGGTGGTAAAGATAATGAGGTAATTGGCATTTCCCAATATTTCAACAAATGAAACCTATCTTTCTGCAGCAATTATTCCTTTAAATCCTTATAAATTGCATGTTTTCTTAATTGTTTTTGCTTTCTGCCAAGGTGGTGTAGACTTCTATGTTCCCAAGTCTTTTTCCCCTTTGAGAAGGGAAGATTCCCTATGAAACCAGTGTGCTTTACTGATTAGCCTGTGGTGAAGAGAGGCTCTGGGGACTAACTTGCCTTCCTTTTGACCCACCTTCTGCTGCTTCTGCCTAGAAGCTTATCTTTGCTTTGTTTTTTTCTGTGGTTGAACTAGATGAGTTGTCAGGGGTGTTAGGCTCTTGTCAGTTTTCTGGGTCAAATTATTAGTGCAGACCCTTTGTTACACGAGGGTTTACGTTACCTTTCTGCATCACAGCACAATGAATACAGATAAGTATCTGCTATGATGCCTTGCGCTGTGAAGTGCTCCAGAAGAGAATAAAATACTGAAATGGTGTGAATTCTGCAAATTTCAAAAGCCTGCTAAAGTGTCATGTTGTTGGCTTAAATGTGATCTTTGAACAGAAGAAAGAAAAAGAGCAGTTAAGTGCCTTCATTGATCCTTGTGAAACAGCATTGTAGCCAAGTAGGGACAAAGATTTCAGCATGACAGCTAACTAGACTGGTGCTTCACAGCATTATTCTACATCAGACTTAGGGAAGAAGCCAGCTGGGCATCTTAATTCTATTGCTTTTCTTAAGATAAAGCGTTGGGGTCTCTATTCAAATCAGTATCTTACATTTGTCTTCAAGTCACCTGGTAATTGCTAGGGGTCAAAGAATGGCATCATGACCATTTAACCATGGCAGTTATAATGCACATTAGTTGTAATTTCTAAACATTTAGAGTTGTAGCTTCACAGTGAAGAATGCTTTTGGCCAGTATTTAGGTAGTTACACCTGTGATATTTGGCTGCAGCATGATTATGTAGTACTGCTAAAAGCCAGGTGGAAACTGGAAAACCTAGGCTTTTTCACCTGTGGTGATGTTAAATATGGAATGCCATGATTATATAGTATAATTTGGTGAAGACTACAGGAATGAAAATGGTTTGGTCTTGCTGGTGTGTTTGACACAGTGAATAAGCACAGCATTATTGATTACTGAAATTTTGTCCGAGGCATTGGAGTATCCCACAATCTTTTAGTCTTAAGAATTGCTTCAGGTGACATGCTGTTTAAAGTTAGTCTCCAGTTGATTTTAATTTAGGTGGGAGTAAGGGTTGCCTAAGGAATAGGGTTGGTCATAACAAACTGAACTGGTTGGTGTGTTGTGGTCCAGCATCCTGTGAGTTAAAGCTGTGTTTCAACCTTACCAACAAGGTAACGCATTGCCAACAGGAATGGGAAACTTAGGCAAATCACTTGTATCGGGCTGGGTGCTGTCAGATCCAAGAATGAGATTCTCGCTAGCTAACCATTGCTTCTTGTAGCTTTCTAACTTTGGCTGTTAGTTGTTAGGGTTTTTTAATGAATCTAATTGGGCTAGATAATGACCAATGCTATCTTCAGAAATCAGTTTGTGGTAACATGACTATGTATGTGTGAATGGTCACACCTATGTTTAACAAACAGCTCTCTGCTTTTGGCTTTGAAGTTTGTTTGGTTTGGGTTGTGCTTTTGTTCTTTTGATTTTTGTATGGTGTTTTATTTTGTGGGTTTTCTCATTTTCTGGTGAGATGGTAGACATTCAATGAGCCCTTGCTGCTGAAAATGAACTGGACGGTTTTGCCCCATATATGTGCATGATTTATCTAGCTCTAGCTTTGTAAGATTTGACAAAACTTCCGTTATTAAGCAGATATAATTAAGATATACATTCTATTTTTGTTCAAAGGAAAACAAATGCTTTCATTTCACAACATTTTTGTATTGCTCAAAATAACTGCGTAAAATAGGAGGAATTAATTGCAAAATATATGTAAGCTATTATCAGCTTCTTTTTTAATAGAAAGCAGCTTTCAGAAACTGTGAGAATACTAGCCGATCTTATGTGTCAGTCTTGATTTTTATTTTTATTTTCTGTTCTTATTTTTGATGCTCTGCCCTCTTCCAGTCCCAATTAAAACAGGAAGTTCCTAAATCATCACAGCATCAAGCAATGCAAATTAATTGCAGATGAAAATGTAAATGAAGTAATAGGATTTCATCATATGTGTATCCAGGAAGAAAAGCAGCTGAACCTAAGATATTTCATCTGAGATATTTATGACAAAGATATCAGAGTACTGATACTACCATTCCAATTATTGATAAAAAATTGAGATACTGTACCTGTGTTCGAGGAAATACAGGTCTTGTAAGAGAGATGTATAAGCTGAAACCATTTTGGCAAAAAAAGAAATTGCTACAGATTGGTCATGGATAAATCCAGGGTCCAGGTTCTAACCAGCAGGATTCAGGCACTGTCTCTTTCTAAGAGCTGAAGAGTAAAAAGATTCAGCTAACCTTATGTGGTGGTTATGAAAAGGATTGCCCTCTGTTATCCTCTCTAATGTGGGAATTGTTACTTAGTGACTAGGAGTTCCTTTTCATTCTTGCTTCCCCGATCTTGTCCAGGTTGTGATTTCATATTTTCCCTCCTTACCCCCTCATTAAATAGTATGTTAAGCATAGGATTTTTAAATATCAAATGTGTTCAATTCTGAATGTAATATGCCTTATAGGAATAGTCTTACATGTTCATAGTCTGCAGCGTTTGTGCAGAAACTAGGTAAAATGTATCATGGAATTTCTCATGAGTGAACCTTTCCCCCAGATAGCATAGCTGTTGGTGTGCATCAGATTACCTCATTATGCAATGCTGGAGATACCTTCTGTTTGCATTGTCACATGCTTCTGCAGCTAAATTTTGGAGTAGTGGAGATTTTTATCTCAAGATAACTGCACCAACTACTTACTGATTTGTTAAAGAGAATTTTCTTAAGACGATAAGCGGAGCCTTTTGATTTATGCTAGGCTTTTAAGAATGCGTGATTCATCTTGATGCTTTCTGTATCAGTTTTATGGGACCTAGAACTAGTTTATAGTGTTGTTCTTTATTACTTACTGCAGTGCAGCAATACAGTAGAATAGTTTTACTTTCTCCACAATAATAGATTGCATTGATCCAGTGGGTATATTGCATACTGACTTTGCTGAGAAGAGAGAAATTGGCTCATAAGTCTTAACAGTTTTAGTTGAGGTGCATTTTTTTATACTGTGAAAGCATTTTGCAACATCCAGTAAATCACACAGTTTTGAATAACCGATATCAGTGACTGATTTCACTTTCTCCTTGCTTTCCTGGCTTTTAATAACTCAAGAAACTGGACATTTATTCAGGTTATCCATGAAATGCTGGACTTGCAGTTGAAAACAAACCCCCAAACAACAACAAAAAATCTCAAACCAAAAAACCGCATTTTCCCTCGGATCTGTGAAGACTGTATCTACACAAATACCTTTCTTCATACCCCGTTTGTAGCAGTAAGTGCCCTAATAATTCTGGTGGCCTCTGAATGATCTTACCCTCTGTATTCAGGGAGGCAGCAAAACCCAGGAGCACCTTGCAGTCTGCATGCATATTCCTTTTAGCACCATGTTCAGTCATGTCAGGAAAGTTGTAGTGTATAGGTACCAGCTAGGTTATCTAAAGGAGCTGATGGTGCTTTAGTGGTGCATTTTGTTTCAGAACATATTGATAGTAACAAAAGATACAATGAATACATTTTTAAAATAATCACTGGGATACAGAAGCGTTTCTGGTGTCACTCGGGTTGTATGGAAATTATATGAATTTCAGCAGGACTTGTCAGAAACTTTGAGACTTGTTTTGTTGTCCTAAGTGGTCAACCGGTTAAAATATTTGTCATCTTTATTGTGAGTGATTCCAACAGATAGCTGGTCTGAGCAGCTGTGAAGAAAACTAAGCTGCTGTTCTGCATAACTGAAATATCGGTTGTTGTGGACTGATCTTGTGCTCTTTATTTGTGGTGGAAGAAAACTGCTGCTGTTCTAGGAGCAAAGTTCTTTTCTTTCTGCAGCTCTCCGTTGGCTCACAACAAAATGAAAGGAGCTTAGATTCACAGAATAAACAAAGTCTCCTTGGCATTTCTGCTTGCTTTTTTAAATGTGAGCATTATGTGTAACTATCCAAGAACTATACAGACTTGAAATAACTTCATAGTTGTTTTCTACAGGTACTTATTCTTAATGATTTAGTTATGACTCCTCAAAATGTTAAAATATAAAAGTAAATGTCTTGGCAGTCATTTATGAATAACTCTCAGCTGTTAGTACTTAACACTTCTATTGCTGGGCTTGTGTTTGATAGGAGGGATGGAATCTCGCTTCCCTCTCTAAAGATTAAATCTACACTATAGCTGTAAAGCAACTGTTGGTGCAGGTAGATTGTAGCAGGTTTTATGCCCTTAATCTAGAATATTGGAAGCTGTTTTACACTTGACTACAGGCTGGTTCTGTATGGCACAGTCCAACGATGCTGCTTTTAAAATTAAACTTCCTGCTTGTATAGTTAAGATACATCCAAGGAGGAGACTTACTGTTCCAGTGAGACAGGTAATTAAAGTTCTCAGTAGCTTAAAGATTTGTGTAAATCACTAATGGGATTGGCATCCTGAGCTCCACAGCATTGTAGTGTTGTACAGTGTGGTACCAGACCCCTTGTGCTTCCAAAAGCGTTTGATACACAGGTTAGTGTATGGTAACATATTTTTCCTCTTTAAAATAAAGCCTACTTTAAAAACACTTATTTCAAGTTCTTCCATTTCAGGGAGCTTTCATGCATCTGCATGGGATGTATCTTCCCAAACCTCAAATTAGACTTCATGTCAGTGTCTTTGGTCTTGCAGCTTGTAGGGCATGGAAAAAGAAATTAAACTTTGCAACAGATAACAGAAGGTGCTGTTAGAAGAATTGAACTGTAAGCAAGCTACTTCATGGCAGTTTATGCTTTATTCTTTCCTTGTCCTTAGGGAAAGGGGGGAGAAACTGATAATTCAATTATTTGGCATACAGCAGTGGAGCAAAATAATAGTTTTAAACATATGACATTTAAGGATTGCTTGGGGGGGGGGGGGTGTATAACAACTGTGAAATTTAGTTGTGGTTTTTTAATTATTCAGCCAGACAAGAATGATGCTGAGACCTTTGTGGTAAGAAGTAAAAGACTCTAAGCTCCTTTCAGTCTGAAGTTGAGTAACTTAATACTGAGCTGTGATCACCTGAGGAAGAACAGTGTGATCAGTACTTCCTATGCTTATTAAAAGTCTTTCCCTCAAGTTGTTTACATTTAGATTCACTGGCAGAAATATCAGTAATGCTTATGGTGTCCATGGTTTGGAGTTTGTATCAACCTTAAGTTGGGATGCCCTAGTTGGTAGAATCACGTTTCTAGCAAGTCTGTCTGATTCTTCCTTAAAACCAGAGAGGTGACTGTGTGACCGCTATTTTAGAAATACTCAGGACTTTTAATTCTCTAAGAAACATTACTAGCTGCTGCCTCCTGCAGTACCTGTGTGTAGACTTTTCTATTCTCCCTTCTTACTGCTTCATGAAGTTACCTGGCTTACTGTTTGAAATGTATGCATGTATATATAAGCAGACCAGGCAGACCAACCTGGTTGAGTTAGTATCTTCTGTCTGTGTGTTCTCCATAGTGATTTTCTCTTGTTATTAATAGAACAAAGGCTTTGGTAGACCTAGGCTGGCTGTGGCAAATATATATATGCTGAGAAGCAAATAGTGGCTTTTCTTGTATAGTTGTGTGATAGGCTAATATATACACCCAGCAAAGGAGTCTATGCTCAAAGGAATGTCAGTAGTAAATATTTAATTTAAAACAGCTCATTTTCTTCCTTCTAATATATGCAGGTAGTATAGTTCCAACAGAGCTGCTAGTTCTGATGGGTTGAAGTCTGGAGACTCCCAGCATGATGGGAGAGCTATGTTTTGCTGCTCCTCAGAAAGAGCCTTGTGACTGAAATTCCGACTGGTCTTGGAGAGGCAGTTGTAGATGTACGCAGTGGGGAATATGACTTGAAAATCTCGTTCTCCTGTTTGGTTGTTTCTTCTCCTCCCCTGCTTAGTCTATTTTAAGAATTGGTGCCAGGAGTCAGGACTGGGTGAAATGCAGTAACTGTGCTCTGTCGAGAGGTGCTGACTGAGAGTAAAATGTTTTCCCTGGAAAAAAAGATTTTCATTTTATTAAAACCTGCTTCTCCAAAGAAGAGTGTTTTGATATTTTCTTTATTCTTTTTCTTAACTGAGGCTTTATGAAGTCCTAACTTAGAGAGGTCTTTAATACATGTGAATTGAATGCATAAGTGACCACCAGCATTCAGGAGCAGACACTGCTACTGTGACCACACTGAATTATTGTTCAGCATGTGTTTTAAGTGATCTGGCTAACCTGTATGTTTATAGTGACTTTCTCTTTCTTCCTCCCCAACCCCCTTGTCCTTAGCGTTTCCATGGTTTGGAATGGATATCGGTGGAACGTTGGTTAAATTGGTCTACTTTGAACCTAAGGACATTACTGCAGAAGAGGAACAGGAGGAGGTGGAAAACCTGAAAAGCATTAGGAAATACTTGACCTCCAATACAGCCTATGGTAAAACTGGCATTCGCGATGTCCATCTTGAACTGAAAAATTTGACTATGTGTGGACGCAAAGGAAACCTGCACTTCATCCGCTTTCCCAGCTGTGCCATGCACAGGTTCATACAGATGGGTAGTGAAAAGAACTTCTCCAGTTTGCACACTACGCTCTGTGCCACAGGAGGTGGAGCTTACAAGTTTGAGGAGGACTTTAGAACGGTACGTGAACAGTTCATAAGGGTTCAGTGGGAAGTACTTTGGGAAAACATCATGGGAGTCCTTCTATTAAAACTTGCAGGAAAAAATAACATTTATTTTTTTGTCTGTCCTAACTGGTTAAGACTAACAGAATCAATTCACATTGGTTAACTGGTGGAATTGCTTGGAACATGGAGAGAACAGAGGAGGGTATTCTACTGAAATATTACTGTGCAGGAATGTCTTCAGTAAATGTTTTTTTTTTTAGTACAGTTGTGATGATCAGGTGCTTCATAATCAGCTGAGTCTGTGTTATGATAACCTAGAAGCCTAAGACTAGGTACTCATCTTGCAAACTGGCTATCTATTAGAAAACCAGAAATTAAACCATACAGGCTGGCGATTAGGTTCAGGTTCCCTTCCCCTTGTATTAGTCTTCAAACAGACTTAAGTCAAGAGTCTGGAAGACCAAGCAATGGAGCAGGGGGAGAAACAGTGTATGGAAGCATGACAATAGCAGCTAGCTTTTGATTTCAGTTCTGGAGTATGTCATGTGAAGAAAGGTTAATTCATGAGGTGACTAGGTCCCAGTTCCCTACAATTTAAAAATAACCTCTGTGAGGAGCTCCAGGAGCTGATGCAAATCTGAAGTACTGGGATGCTGCTGTTTGTATAAACTTCAGCAATAGTCCTAGCTCCCCAAATGAATGCACTAGAGTGCACTGCAAAAACTGATTGTGGCAACAGAAGCAGAGAGTGCCATTGTACAAACTGCATTAGAGAGAATAGTCATTTGGGAGGCAGTTGCCTGTTGTGTTGTGTCTCTAGTGGGGCATATCTCCATTTATTTTCTGTAAAAGAATGACTAGTTTACCTGTACCAGAGCAATCTCACTAAGATTAATGTGAATGATTTACTTGGCAGGCAGGTCTGACATTTCTGTCCCTAGCTTTTGACCTGATCTTGAGGGTGAGGGATGGCTAGTGGGTATGACAGGTTACATCAGTTGCTTTTCTGTCTCTGCTTCAGGCTAGGGAGCTACCATACTGACTTACCAACTGCTGTTGACTGCAGTCCTTGGCTTTGTGTGCTTCATTTTTAACTCCAAGCATCCATTCCTGCGGTGTAAGAGGTTTTTAGTTTGTCAATACCCCTCACCTACCAGAGGACCAAGATCCTGAGGGGGAAAGAGAATGCTCTAAGAGATCAGTGTGAATTCCAGCTGTTACGTTGTGCAGTTGTTATCAGTGAATGTTGGACATGGAAGCAGCTAGTTTAATGAAGGACTATCAAGTTACTGAATTGCTGTAGTACTCCACTACTAGTGCCAGATTTCTTGTCCTTTAGGCTGACTGGAAGTCCTTTACATGTTAGGGTCTACTGATGATTGAGTCCTCAATTTTTAGGGTTTTTTGCATTGTGTATAGATGTTGGCACCACAATAGGAGGTGAGTTCTAGAACTAGTCAATATGACCTCAGTTCAGGTTTTTGAGCATCCTTCCATGTGTCCAGTGGATGATTCAGGTCACATTCTCTAGTGACAATAGGAGGTCACTTTGAAACTTTCTGAAGAGTCAGTCTTCCCAAATTCATCTTTCCTACATCATTTAATAGCAGCTAGAGTTGCTTACTCACTAAGGAAGTTTCTGTCCCTCATGCCCACAGCTGTAGAATTGAACTGGATGTTATCTGGTGACTATCACTGCTAGGCATTTCTCTCTGTAGCTTTGGCTTTATCTGGTAAATATGCAACTTGCAGTGAGGGACCGGTCTCTGTCATCTCAGTTGCAATATAGTCAATGTAGCACTGGAAGCCGTAGTTGAAGTTGAGGCTGTTTTGCTAGCTATTGTACAAAAATATGAGGTCACGTAGCAAATTGTTTGTGGACTTAGGCATGAAATCCCACATCTCTGCAGTGTTAGTTAACGTTCTGTGTGCTACAACACTTGAAGATAGTTAAAGAGAAACACTATAAAGGCTGGCTGGGGTGTTTTGTAGTGTAGAGCAATCAGTGAAGTGCACTCACACCTGAGTGGTTTGGACATGGCTTCTTATAACTATACTGTTCCACACCTTCCTTTATAGCAAATATTTCTTGGCTTAAACTGCAGTATCTATAGAGTATTACAGAAGCAAAATGTTATCCATTACATGAAGGTTTACTTGCTTAATCTCTCTCGAAGGGCTTGAGTGTCTTGGGTACCAGCACTTAAATTGTCACACTTCATTAGCTATTGTAACAGCAGCTGGCCATTTTGGTGTGTTTTGCTGACTGTAAATTGACATTGGACAACAGTTTCAGGATTGCTCTCTCAAAGCGTTGAAATGTCTGTTTCAAATATTTGATCACTCTAATGCACCTGTAGAAGTAGAGAACATGTGCCAAGTCTAATATCCTGCTGTTGCAGGATTCAATATTGTATAATGCCTTATATGGAGGAGGCTTTAAAGGTTCCTCTTAGAAGCAATGTGGAAAAACTAAAGTATGTTTATGAATGTTGTTAATTTCATAAAAAAAAATCTGGCTAAATGCTAGGAAACTCATGAAACTGATAGAGGTAATGTGCTTTTGTTATGGCCCTTTATTTTCCTATGTACATGCTTTAAAGTTACTTGTCTTTCATGGCATTACTAAATGCTTATGGGACTTTCAGGATTGCATAGATTTGGGCAAAAGATCTAACATTGTAAAACAGCATTCAAATCCCAAAGAAGGAATCCTTCTAAGGTTACAGCAGCTTTTTTTCCTTAAAATAGACAAGCAAACACCCTGTTGTTACTTGCTTGTTCCATTGTCTAATTCTGAATCCCTAAATGAGTTAAATAGGTTTGATCCAGACATTTCTGCTGCTTTTGTGTATTGAAAAAAAAAACAAATTGGGAGGCATCTTCTCTTTACCTTAAGCCTTCTGTGCCATAGAAAGGCAACTAAAGCTACAAAGCTAGCTAGGTTTAGCTATCTGACCTCCCTCTTATGTGATCCACAGTGCTGGATAGGAGGAGACCTGAAGTCTCCATGGGGTCCTTGGTGACTGCCGGCAATAACGATCAGTAGCCTGGAAAATCATTCGATTCATTCTTAAGATCTGAATGTTTCCCCTAGAAGTAGGAAAACTGACTCTATTCATTAAACTAGACCACAGAAATAATTTTACCAACCATATGGTTATACTTAATGTTCATTAAAGAGCATCAGTAAGTAATTCACTAAGAGGACTGTTTCCAGCTTAGAGTGGGGGTTTTTTTGTTGTTTTTTGTTTGGCTTTATTTTTCCACTTTCTGAATGACTGGGGAAATGGCTGGCTGACTTTATTTTCAGGTAACAGTGTGTTAAGGGATGGATGAATCTGTCATCTAATTCTGATAATCCTCCCTCCTTTCCCCGGTTATGTACTGTTACCTCACAAATTCTGTAGATGCCTAAGTAACATCATTTCTGTACAAGTAAGGAGTACATAGACTTACTTGCTTGTGTCCCTGTAATATAAATCCATTTATATTCTGATTCCTCTGTGACAGCACACGCACATTACTTGCACAAAAGTATGCTGTTGATGTAAATGAGTAATAAATTTTTAGGCTCTCAGTTTTGTAAAGCAACTCAATGTAAAGGATGCATGGGGGGTGAGGGAAGAAAGGGCCTATTCAAACTTTTGTCTAAAACTTGCTCTATTGTAAAAACCCCCTGTCAAATTGCAGGGGCTCAAAGGTGGGATCTTTGTATTCCTTTCCTGAACAGACACTTGTAGAACCTGACTTGTCTTGACAGAAATTTTACTGCTGGCTTCAGTGGAAGCAGGACCTGTGCCAAAAACCAGTCACTTAATAGAGGAAGGAAATCTGTTACCAACACAGACGTAAACTCAGGCCTTGACCTTTCCCATAACCTGTAAGAAAAATGCTTTAAGAGTAGGCTTGGCTACTGGAGAGTGATTTCCTTGTGCCAGTTATTAGCTGATTCTAAGGCTTGACTTTGTGGTATGAACCAAATGCCTGTGAATGACTTTACTACAAATAAATTGAGTGTCCTGTGTTGTAGGATGAGTAAGCTCTGTAACTCTACATTACTGTAAGACACTCCAAAATCTTGTTGCACCTCACTTGCTTGAGGAGGCTGGACACTGCTGCTGGCGTGCTGGCCTGTAGTGTGTGGGCTGGCGTTGAAAGTGGTATCCAGAGAATGGGTGAAGTAACAGTCATACCTTCTGTTACCACCACCGCAAGAAGCTAGGAAACTCTTCAGAGAGAATGGGGAGAAGTCATCCATGTCAAGAGAGGGAAGAGATCCTTACAGCTAGGAAGGTGAGAGGGCAGATCCTCTGCAGAGGTTCCCAAACTAGTGCTTTTTTTTTTTTTTTTTTTTTTTTACCCAAAGCTGGTGCAGAGTCTATCTTCTTTTCTGCCTCAGGAAATGCTGGGCTTACCCTTTATTTGCATTAGACTTTGTCTTGTTTGAATGTGAGTGGCTATTTCCCAGCCTCAGGGCGTGGAACTAGCTGGAGGGAGTACTTTATCTGAGCTCAAAAAGAAGCAGGGTTGAGGGGAAGACAAAGTACATCTTTATGAAAGTGGAGGAAAGGTAATGGGAGGGAGATGGAATGAAAAGCTAGACTGTAAGCTATTATAAGAAATAAAAAATGGAGCAATGCCCAGAAGGCATATAAAAGCCAGAGTCATATAGTAATGAGGCTGGTTTAATTGATAATTAAAAACTTGAAAGATGTTATGTTCCTAACAGCTTCTTACAGAAAAAAAGTTTGTACTTATGATTGGAAGTCCATGAGACAGATGAACTTTTAACTGCATCTAGGTTTGGACATTCCTGCGCTCAGCAGAAATTCGTAACTGAAAATTCAAACTGGGTGAAATCTTTCATGAACTGGAGCTTTATTGAAAAGATGTCTGCACCCCAGTGTTTGATCCATTAGGCTCACCCTGCTGTGTATAGTCATGGCTTCCCTCAGCTCACTTCTAGGTGACTGGGCCATTTTATGTTTTCCTTGCTGAGGTGGAAATATTTACTTACCCATAAAGAAACAAACATGACCCAAGTCTTTAACTTCTTTGCTTCCATACTTCAAAGCAGCAGCAAGTTGGTACCATGTCTTTTTCATTTATAATGTCCGGTTACCTGAATACAACTAAAAATTGTTTGACATTTTGCATATTTTAAAAAAAAAATCAAAAAAATCACCCACAAATTAAACTGGACAGTACCATTTCCCAGCACTTCTGACAAGTATACAACAAGAGGTGGCTTTCATTCTCGTTAGAATAGGATCTGTGCACAGTAACAACAGACCTTTTGTGTATCCTTGAAATCAGCTGGATTTTCAGGAGTTTGTTGCCAAGGTGTGAACTGCCAGGGAAGTGCTCGCTACTGCCTTGCTGTGTTGCAACCTGGTTAAGGTCCTGAGGCCTTGTTTTGATGGTCCTGAAGAGTTCCTTGAAGTCCCAAGTGTTTTGTTCCCTCTCCCAGTATTTAAAAACTAGTCTAAAATAAAGAGGAATTTCTACAGTCTGGCTGTAATGCAGAAAAATTGTTCTTTTTAAAAAAAAAAAAGTACATATGGTTTCCTCGTAACCACCATAAATTTTCCCTCCAGGGTCCTGTATTCTACTTTGTTCTGCAGTTCTTCTCGTAGCATGACTTTCTGACATAAAACTTTTCTAGAGAGGCACTGTGCTGAGCAGGATAAGTTGACTGCTATGCTGTCTGCCCTCACATTAGGGATTGTAAAGGGCTGGAAAATATCTGTAAATACGTTTTGTAAAAAGTTGTAGCAAAAACGTCTAATTAAAAATGTGCTTCTCACAGCTCCCATTTTTGTTTTGTATTTTTGCACATAAACTTTTGTTCCTGCAAGGAGAAGTAATTTGAACAGCTGAAAGGATAAACGCAAGTAGAGTGTGGTAGGTGGGGTGATGGCACCAGAGAAAAACGTTTGTCTACTCGTATGTTAGTTACGATGTTTACAGGCATATCTATTTCATGATGCGGTTTTGCTGCTCAAGTCATTCTGAGCAAAGCAATGAATAGAGAAAAGGCAGTTCTATATGCAGGGAAAGGGACTGGGAATTGTGGCCCTGGCTCTATCATGGCTTCTTGTACAACACTGGGTTACTACGTTTCTTGCAACTGTGCCCTAATTTGTGTTTGGAAACACGAATGGTGGTGGCTCATGGGGCTGTTTAGAGCCTCAGAGGTCTGGTGGCTGCAGAGCTTGCAGTTCTCTGAATGAAGGCAGACCAACATGGAATGCCAATGCTAGTCTTGCTCCTTCCAAAAATGAAAACCAGACTGCTACAACAATGCAGGAAAATAGTTTTTCAGTCTGCTATGAATATCATACATGAAAGAAAGCAGTAGTAGGGCTTTTTGCTTACAGTATATCAGCTGTTAAATATAGCACAGAGCTATAAAAAGCAGAGCAAATTCTGTTATGTCTTTTTATACATGGAGGGCTGGACCTAGTAAAACTTCTATGCTTAGTGCTTGAAAAAGAACCTTGATGTTTCTTTTGTTCTGTCCTTACAAAATTGGTAGGCTGACGGGAGAGCTTGTAGAAACAAGGATTTTGTCTGTGGTTTTGCACTGATGCCCTAAGTGTTTTACTTAGATTTGTATTGCTCGCTCGTGGCCTTGCAACGTCTCTCACTGATGCTTACCTATTTATAAAAGTGTAACGTGAATGAGACAAAAGCAGCTTCTGACTGGGTATTGGGCTTATGGGAGAATGGAGGTTTTGACAGTAGGGCCATAAATCTGCTAATGACTTGTCTTTGTACAGCAGGCTTCTGGTTCATAGCATGTTTGTTTGCGCATGCTGTATCTGTGTTAGATCGTGTTTGGTCATGCCATGTCTAGTTTTGAAAATTGAGACTGTATAGCACACAACCTAGAGAAGAATCATGGTTAGCAAAGAATCTTTCCTTATTTTGAACAGCTATGTGCAATGTTAGTTGGGTTTTAACAATATAAATCATCTCACCAGAGATGATTAGTGGGCTCCATGTAATGCCCATTGTGAGAAAGAGTGCATGAAGCATTATTATGTTAATATATATCTCTCGGAGCTTTTCCTCTCAGCTGGATTTCAAGCAATTTCTTGCTATTAAAAATATTTCAAAGTAGCCTTAAGATTTTTGTAACATTTCTTTAAAAACCTTTTCTCCTGATTTGTGTCTGTTCTTTTTATTTTCTGGCTAAATGGTTCAAGTCTTTTATGCTGCATTTCTGTAACTGGAATTTGTGTAGCCATGTGGTGACCAAGAAAAAAATATGAAGGGTTGCAAAAGTTACAGGAGGAAATATTAAAACAAGAAGAAAAGGTCTCCACCTGTCTCTATTGTCCAGTGAATAACTGGATCTATATTGGGGTCTTTTGAGACTGCTAGTTTGGGTTTTGTTGGTCTTATTTCTTTTCTATGGTTCCAGAGTTTGAGGAGTAGCAAGTATAACAAAAGAGCAGACCCAAAGAGTAGAATGGCTTTCAGTTAAGGCAAGTTGGAGCTATGTACAAGTAGAGAAAAAACTTAAGGGGAGAGATTTAAATAGCTCAAAAGAATGTAACCTACTGGCCAGGCCTGTTCCACAGAAATATCTTTCCTCTTTTTAGTGACTTAATATAGCTTCCAGAATTAAAAATAGGAGATGTTTAGTGTCATAAATCTTCTCCATTAGCTGTTATAAAAACATCCTGCAATATGCAAATGTTTGAGAACCAGCTCTGTGCTGTATAACTAACTCCCTTGTGTTCATAATAACCTGTTGCTTTTTGTGTTAGAAAGTGAAGTTAGGTAAGACCTACTTTGCAGGTGTGAGGATGCAAATGACTTCAGGGTTTGGACAGACAACTTTGCTATTTTTTCTCTCTCTTCTCTCCCTAAAACAAGTCTAAGCTCAATGTCATCTGGAAAGGAGACTTCCTACAGATTGTCACTGTATCCTATTTCGAGAAAGGGATGTGATTTCTAATTCTAGTAAACAGAATGTTATGGCAAGTAGACATGTCTCTTTAAATACAGTCACGGGTGACCTGTGAGATCTCAGAGGGAATGTCCTTTTTAAGCTCCTATAATGTTTTTTTCTGCCTTCTGTTGCAGTTACGTTTTTTTGAATGTTTTGCTGGGGCCATAGGCCTGACAATATTTTTGTTTGGGTGTTTTATATTGGTTTTCATCAAACATTGGGAATACCCTGTTTTTCATGAGGCATTTTAAAGTGCTTATTGTAATTTAAAGAAATAGCGCTCTCAGATTACTGGTAACATCATACACTTAAAAAAATTGCAAATCTTTTAAGCATAATCCCCTGCATATTTAATGCATATTAATATAAGCATGTGCACTTTGTAAGGCTTTAATGATCTTGTTCTTTAATTGAACTTTTTTGATCTTCATGCTTCTATTAAAAGTTTCATTAAATTGCTGGGAAATGTAGCTGGATGATGAGTTAAAGCACTTTGCATCCTGAGGACTGCTGCTGTGTAGGCATGTGTCAGAAGCTGTCCAAAAGCTGCAGAACATAGCTCCTCTTGGGATGGAGATGAGGGGAAAGAAATTTATTGCTTCAGAATACTGAGGGTGGGAAATGTTTCCCTGCTTGCAGAGCAGGGAATATCTCAAAGGCAGAGGAACTAAACGACATTACTGTGCAGCACATCATTTTTTTTGGGAGGTACCCATTTGTCAGGCAGATAGCAATTTTGGACTTCATGCTTTGTACTGTTTAAATAGATTAATGTGTTACTATTTAAGTGATCAGAATGCTTCAGCAGAGCCTTTTGTCCTTCTCAGTGTTGTATTATATTAGGAAATGTTTATTTATTAATTTCTTGTTGTTCTTTTCCAGATTGCTGATCTACAACTCCACAAGCTAGACGAATTGGACTGTTTGATCCAGGGCCTCCTTTATGTTGATTCTGTTGGTTTCAATGGCCAACCAGAGTGCTATTATTTTGAAAATCCTACAGATCCTGAACAGTGCCAGAAAAAGCCTACTGCCTTGATAATCCATATCCTATGCTGCTGGTTAACATAGGCTCAGGGGTCAGCATCCTAGCTGTGTATTCTAAGGACAACTATAAGAGAGTCACAGGATCCAGGTAAATTTAATTCTATGTTCTTTTAATTCTGTTTTCTCCTTAATAATCGAACAGATAGAACGAGATAGTGTGACTAGTAGGTGCAGCCCCAAATTGTGCTTGTCTTCCCATTTCTTTTAAAAGCCCACCAGTAGCAAGGTGGAAATATCCTAGGATTCCTTAAGAGAGGGATGAGTCTATATCAGAAAATCAGTGATCCATTCAACTTTAGAGCTGCCTTAGATTCTTGTTGGTGTTCTTACCTACTTCCTATCTCTTGCTGCGAATTACCAAAATAAAGCTACCCTAGTAAATGAATCTTCTCTCCACTGCTTTGATCCCCCAGAACAGCCAGAGCAGTGAAATAAAAATGTTTGGGCTAAACAGAAACCTCTTGCTTAAGTGTTAGGATGCATCCAGGATATCGGAAAACTTTGTGCAATTACCTGCTACTACTGGATTTTGCCAGAAGAATCTCAATAGATCTCATTTCCTTACTGATTGCAGTAGTCTTTGGACCATGCTGGTAAACTAAGGAATGTCAGTATGTAAAGAGTAGAATCCAATTGTCTGTATTCTTACTTTGTCCTCAGCATGATTTCAGCCTGGGTCAGCTAGTGCTTTCCAAAATGATTTGTAGGGTACAGCTGAGTTGAAGTGGTCTCAGGCCTATGTTCAGTAAGAGATTTAGATGTGACTGCTCTGTTTAGGAATTCAGGAGTTCAGTAGTGTGGATACAGAATTTTGTTCTCAAGGCCAAAACACAGCCTGAGACGTATTTAAGTTGACTCTATAGATGTGGCAACAGTGCTTACTTATAGGGAACCACTGTAGTTACAAATGTGTTCATCCAGACTAGTAGTAAAAATACCAATAAATCTGTCCCACTTTTTCCTCATCCATGCAAAGTGAATTGCTATGTTTAATTCTTAGTAATGTTTAATCTTAAAAACCAAACCAACCAACCACTAAAACAGAAAACTAAAAAAATCCTCTTCCAAAACAACCACCAAAGCAGCTTTCTGGAATTGCTATAGTCCCTTCCAAAGCTGTATTCTGTTCTTCAGTGCATGGTACATATTAATAAAATTTCTCCTGTATACTGCACATGAATGCATATGTGTCATCTGTTGCCTTATCTAGGGTGTATCTTTGCCACAATGGTAGCCATGAGCCATTTATCTGTATACGATGCAGGTGAGCACAAGTTGAATGGAAGAGGTATTGGTTTTGTTGCAATTCAGGTTGTTTTTCAAGCATAGCCCTTTGGATATCTGTAGATGTGCTTCTGATCCTTTCCACTACAAAATGAAAAACATGACTGCACTGGGTGGCTGACTTGTTATAGATGACGAAATCAATACTGTCTCGTGGCTGGTGTGCAGAGCTTCATACTGTTCAGATACTAAATATGTTCCAGTGCTACTAGATGTGTTCTGAAAAACTTGCCTAATAATCCAAGAGCACTGACTAAACGGTGTTCCTGTCTGACCTCCTGTGCTTTTTTGAGAAGTGCAAGTGTGGTGTCTCACTGATCCTCTTGTTTACAGTGGCTCCAGTCGGTGTGACTACAATCAGTACAAATAAGCTAACTTTCTCAAGGGTTAAGAAAGAATGAGGAAGGATGTAGAGGTTAGTAAGTTGAAGTTCATGTCTGTTAAGACTGAAGAGTCCAAAGTAGAATTTTAATGCAATGAGTTAGCAACCTGTTATGAGTAGTCAAATACTACCTGCTAAATTTATGTAGTCAGTTAAATATTTTACTTGAGCGCTTGCAAGATATTAAAGTGACTGCCCCTTTCTCAGGGTTCTTCGGAGGGCTGAGACACGCAGGGCTGATACTAGCCTTGCTTTGAACAGGGACCAACCAGACGGCTTCCTGCCACTGGCTAGCGTGACAAGATCTGATGTGGCTGTCTGCCCCTGCATAGATACTTAGCTTTGGTAGCTGTTTGTTCTTTCATCTCTGACTTAAGTGATCTGATGGCTAATCATGCTTGCACAAGGAAAACTTGCTAGTGTGTTACAAATAGCAAACTGACATCTGCAGAGTTGAATTGGACCTTATTCTCGGCTAACCCTTTATTTAGCATAACTTTTCCTATATAAATACTAAGGACTTAAGTAGTAGTTCAGTTAAAACCATGCTGGACAACATTTGTGTTAAATAAAAACTCAATTTAGGGTGTCAGTCCTCACCCCTCTGAGGGAGGAGTTGCAAGGTACAGTTGGTAGTTGTGTAGATCATGCTGCAGATGGGAGTCTGAAGAGCTGTGGTAAAAGCCAATTCAAGCTGCTGGTCTGAAGGAACTATGCTTTTCTAGTCTTGGAGGAGGAACGTTCCTGGGCCTGTGCTGTCTGCTGACTGGCTGCGAGACGTTTGAAGAAGCACTAGAAATGGCCGCAAAAGGAGACAGCACCAATGTGGATAAACTGGTGAAAGATATTTATGGAGGAGACTATGAGCGATTTGGCCTTCAAGGGTCTGCTGTAGCCTCAAGGTATGTGTTAATTGAGCTGTTTTTAAGGAGTTCCTTAGGAAACTTGCGGGGCATGCTGAACTGAGTGCGTAATCCCTGGACTATGTACAGTGTCCGTGTGGAAATGTCACGCTGAATGTATCATGTGGTTTGTCCTTAGATCTCTCACCTACTTCTTGATCTTTTTTTTTTAAACAGGTATAAGCAATGCTTGATGTAATTTGCTTCCATTTAAATTACAGTTATTTTAGAAGAAGCGTCTTTGCTCATTGTTCTGCCTTTCCAACGAGATCTCTTTTCACACTTCAAATCTGTCTCAAATCAATGGATATCAAATCCAAGCAAAGCTTATTAAATGATAAAATTTCTAAGGGCTTTTAGCACTCCGAAATAACTCAAAAGGAATAATCTTCCTCACACAGCTTTGGTCATATGATGAGTAAAGAAAAGAGAGATTCCATCAGTAAAGAGGACTTGGCCAGAGCTACTTTGGTCACCATCACCAACAACATAGGTTCTATTGCTCGCATGTGTGCATTGAATGAGGTAAGATAGCATATTTACTATGAGCTTAAAACCTTTAGAAACAGTAAGATTATCAGAATACAAAAATGAAAATTGCTGGTATAGTAGATGTGTACCTGGCCTTGGTAAATACGCATGCATTTAATGTGGTGTCCTAACTCTTGTGATTTGTGTTTATGTGTATGCTTTGATGCAAAGCGTAAGGTACTTTGAGCTTCAAAGGTAGGGAAGAGGGGACAAAAGTTGACTGTAAAGATCTCCTTGAACCATGATGCCTAGAGCTGTTGTTTGCAAGCTGTAATACATAGCTATTAATGTCTTTGTAATCCAAATTAATGCTCTCAATTACCTTGTAGTTATTAACAAGTCTTACTATACCATGACAGATTTTTTTCTAAATAGTATTATACTTGGCTTGTTTCTATGGCATGATGGGCTCAAATTGTGTATTGCGTTAAATGTTTTGATAGATATAAGATCTATTGTATTGGGTCAGAGAGAACAAAAATATAGTTCATTATCCTGCCTCAAACTCCCATCAGATGCTTGTTACATTCTTTTCTTTAGGCATGGAAACAATGGGTGGGGTTTTTCCATTCATACACCTTTCCAGCTTCCAGCAGTTTAAAAACAAAAAAAACCCCAAACATTCAGGCACTTGTTTTGAGCTGCAAATTACATCCTTTACTATTATGCAGTAACTAGTCTCTTTTATCTGCTCTCAATGAATTTATCTAATTTTTAATACATAAATGTTTTTAGCTCCACAGCATTCTGTGGTTAGAACAAAGTGTTTCTTTTTTAAATCAACAACATGCCCACACAACTTAAAAAATCCCCAACAAAACAAATCCAAGAAACTTGCCAAACTGCTATCTGATTACTTTTTGGATCCTATCTAGCTTTTTGCTTTATGAGAAATAGCAAATAATTCATCACTAGTGCTTTTCGTGGGTTTTGGTTTTTAATAAACGTTTACCATATCTCCCTCTTGGTCTTTCCAAAACAGAAAGTCCTAATACTTAGTCTCCTCTCCTATGGAAGACACTCTGTGTCTCTTTTCCACTGTTTCATTTTGTCTTTTTAATCTTTTTATGGTTCTAATTTTGAGATTGAATGATCAGATCTTCATGCAGTATTCAGAGTGTGGTTGCACAATGAATTTATGTAATAGCATATTGAAGAATTTTGTGTTCTGAGTTCCTTTACTAACAGATCTTAATATTTTATTTTTGTGAGCATGGAGTTCATATTTTTTAAATAAACCATCTACAGTCCCTCCACAGTCTTTCTTGAGTGGGGGTGGCTAATTTGGAGCCTATCACTGTGTCTGAATATTGAAGTTTCTGTCTCTCCTCTCTTCCATTTGTGTTATTTCACTTTTTTAACTTAAACTTTATCTGCCATTTTATTCCTCAGTCACTGGTGTAAGTCTCTTCTTCAGCATTACTATGCTGTTCGTTTTTTTTTTTTTTTTTATTCTCACTCTCCTGAATAACTTTGTATGCAAATAAATGTTATGTTTGTTTGCTCATACCCCTCTCTAGAGCACTTTTAAAATATATTGAACAGGACAAGTCTTAGTGTATGCCCCTATCAAATGCCACTGATAACCTCCCTTCATTGTGAAAAGTGGCTACAGGCTTTTTTTTTTTTTTGGCAATTTGACTCTTCCAGTCAGAATGATTCTCTTTCAGTGTTCTCTTTGCTTTCAGCTTCTTTACAGTGTTGCCTTGTGGCATGGAGTTCAAGCAGCATTGTACAGGGCTATCAAAGCATGGAGAGTTGCAGCAGGGAACCACATGCGATGCGTTCAGAGGAGGAAATAGGCTACTAATGAAACTAGTGCTTCTGAGTCATTGTGAAAAAGTTCTTAACATCTTTGTTTTGTGGGCAGTCTTACTTAAAAACTGGGTGTGATCCATACAGTTTTGTGGGGGAATGTGGATTGATGTGTAAAATATTCTTCATTTCACAGACAATGTCAAAGTAGAATTTCTCCAGGACTTGAATAAATTATTTTGTAGCTTTAGAGAATGAAAACTTAATTTAGTAGCTTTACAAACTATTAAAAAAATTCAAACATGATATATCACTTCAAGTAAACTAATCTCCAGATAGCTTGCTCTCAGGGAGAAAAAGTAATGCTATCATTCTGCTAAATAATCCAGACACCTAAATTGCCTTTGGGAGATATGGCTCTGACTCTCACCAAGCTTGATGAATGAAATGCCCAACTAAGAGCTTAAAAACCAGTTGAATATGATATATTCTTTTGTGGAGTTTGTGTGTATTAGATTAGGGTTATGGTGAAGCTCACTTTTAGGTTCTTTGATAAAATCAATTTATGCCCTGAAGCATGAGTTTTGATAAGTTGGTTGGGTTTTGAGGTGTTGGTTGGTTTGGGTTTTTTTCCCCAATGATTGCAGCTTTAATATTGTGTTGAAAATGACTTGCATATGTGCAGGGGAAAAAAAATGAGGCTGGGGAATAAATAAAATATTGTGTCTGCAGAACTTCAAAGCAAAGTTTGCTTGCACAAAGTTGGCAGTGGGGTAGAAAAATTCCATGGTCTGGAACCATTTGGCTACACATCATTTGAAAGAGTCTGTCCTAGGCACAGCAGAACTGCATAAAGGAAACCAGTCTCCCTGGTTTCTACTTTTCTTACTAGCAGAACACATAAGTTGCATCTGAACGAGGCTTCTTGCAAAAATATATGCAGATTTTTTTTATTGCATCTTTGATATAACTTTTCCTATTCAATTATATTGGCAAATATGTGTATATACTATATTGAAGTTATACTATAGCTGTCTACTGCAGGGTAGTTGAACAATTTTGCAAGACTCCACAGAGTGGAAGAGTGTGTGTCTTTTTCCAGGATGTTGTAATTTGGTTAGCTTAAGTAAGCATTTCATCACCATCCTTTCATCAATTTAAGGCTTTTGTCTTTCAGCTTTGAATATTTCAGCAGTGAACAATTTAAAAGTAAATTGGGAAGACTCCCTTAAGAGATAAAAGTAGCATTTCTTCATTTTTAGACTCCTGAAAAATGCTAAAGCTGTCTTTAGTTCAATTGAAAAAATTAGCAAACTTTAAATCTTTAACATAATTTTTAACCTCGTGAAGTAAAGTAATGTTGGAAAATAAAATTGATAGGAAATTTGCATGTTGACATACACTCTGCTGTTCTACTAGGTATGACTAGTATTTTTAGATTCAAAATTGTCCGTAATTTTATACTCAGTGTTAGGTATTGCTTGCTTGAATTTCTAGTAACATAGCTTTGTGCGTATATTCAGAAAAAAAAACAATTTCATGAAAATGAAATTCAAATGTAGATTCTAATCAATTTGATGGTATTGCATTACAGGAAATTAATTCGTTACATGTTTGTCCCTCTTTTGTCAGAAATTACTTCAGAGGCAAAACTGCCTTGTCAGAGAATGCAAAATGTTCTTGGCCATGTTTAATAGCAGCCTTTTGAAATTTGAGAAGTTCTTATTTTCAGCCATATAAGTTCCTGGGAACCAGTACAAGTGCATGCTGATGTGACTGCAGAGTCTAAGAGGATAGATGACTATAAACCTGAATTATTTAAATAAAGTTTGTGTTGATCTGTTTGGTTTGAGGTCAATCAGGCATGTAGCTCAGTCATCAGAGACTGGATAAATGAATTGTTGCATCTGAGTATCAGCACTCTCCAATACTGAGTATTCAAGTGAGGAGGTCCTCTGTGGTATGTCACATGCACAACAAAACTGCGTCCTGTAGTAAAATAATGGCTACAGAACCAAATGTTGGGCTTTATAGAGCTGTATGAATGTAGAGAGGTAACACTTTAATTCTAGCCTCAGTGCAGGTTTTTGCTGGTAATTTTTAGCAGAGGGCTCTTGAAGGTACATTTCTAGGGCTCCTTCAAGACTTCTGTAAAGCTTATGTCTCCAGGATTTGACCTTCTACTCAATCTTCTAGACCAGTTCAAGTGTATGGTGAACATCATATGGCACGCCAATTCAAAATGCAAGCGCATTTCTGTGCATAACAGGCAAAACTGGGCTTGGTAAGATAGTTGTGGATGTTATTGAAGCACCAGAAATGTTGCTTACGTGCACTGATGTGCATACAAGTAAGGATAGTGTGTGGCTTTCTCACTGACAACATAGTGCTGGTTGTTCAAAAGTCTTAAGCTTCCGTATGAAAATGGAGTTTAAGTGAGCTTTGAAACAAAGGAATGCAATGCATGTCAAGTATCATGCTGGCCATGTTTCACTTGCTTTTTGAAAATGAAACCGCAGTCCAGATAATAAATAATGAAAGATGCTTCTTCTCATCTCCAATGTAATCCTTCTCAGATACTCTTCAGAGGTTCTCCATCTGGATTGCATAATCACTGTGATCTCTAGAAAGTTGCTTCATTTAACAAAGAGGGGGAAAATGTCTTCAGTGCAGCCACATCATACACAATTGAGAAAAAAAAAAAAAACAACACCCCAAAACAACAAAACACTCATAATCCTGTTTGTGTTGGGAAAATCCTGGGCTTTTAAGCAAATATTCACCATCTGTGATGTCAGCCTCTCACTTTCTTTGGAATAATTTTTTTTTTTCTTGCAACATCTCTACTTAGCAGTCAGTAACTGCAATTATTTTTTTTGACTTTTCAGTCTGGAGAATTTAAATGTAACCCAAAATTCCTGTTTAACTTTATAGTGGAGGCAGAAGTACATGTTGAATAAGGCAAATAATGTAGCTGAATATAATTTTTGCTGGTCTGCTTTTCAATTTTACAGAACATCGACAAGGTGGTATTTGTTGGCAACTTTCTCAGAATTAATATGATTTCTATGAAGGTGCTAGCATATGCTATGGATTATTGGTCCAAGGGACAACTGAAAGCTCTGTTTTTAGAACACGAGGTAAGGACATACATGTTGAACTTTAATATTATTTGTAAGTACAAAAATCTTGTGATTCTTGGTGAAGTTAAAAGGGAGAATTTCAGTGTCATTGCTTTGAAGTTAATGTGCAAAGTAAAGTCTGCATAAATATAATTAAAGTACAGATTCATTTGAAAATATCCCTTGTTAACTCCCTTGTTAACTCCTTGATCGCTATTCTTGTATTGGTTGCTAAATGTTGCACATCTCTTAATTTTGCTTTCTGTCCCTAATACCAACAATGTTCACTTGCGTGGTCTGGTATATAAACCTCAACTAGAATTAATTTTGGCGAGTGTGATTTTGAGATGACTGTTGGATGGATGTGTTCATAATGGAAACTGCCCTGCCTCAATACAGCATCATTATAGTGGTTCTGTAAATTCTTTTTTGGCAATTTTAGAGAACTGTGTAAGATTTCTCTTAGTATAAGGCCCTTTCTTGGACCCAAACAAGATCACATTAAATCACAATTCAGGTACAGCAACTACTTGGCACAGCAGAGGGCTGGTCTTATACGAAAGGTCTTTTAATTGCCTTAATGGAACTGAAGACTTTACATGCTCATGCTTATATCTAATCTTGGAATTTGATTGGGTTTGTTTTGCTTTTGCCTTTTTTAAAGGGTTATTTTGGAGCTGTTGGGGCTCTTCTAGAATTGCTTAAAATGACAGATGATCAGTGATGAAGCTGTCTGAAGAGATTCTTACTGCAGATGCTGCTGGATAAGAGTGAAAGCCACTACAAGGATGGAAATGAAGCCATTATGGTAGTTCTACCTGCTGGATTTGTAAATAACTTAAAATCCTTTTAACTGATCTTTAACTTCTGGGTTTTGAGCTTATACTTAAGAATTCATACTGGGAATAACAATATTTTTTTTTCTGTACACTGTATTTTTTAGGGGAAAAATGTGCAAAGTGGCCAAACATACAGATTTTATGGATTTATTTTAAAAATTGGATACTGTTTAATGTAGGACCTGTGATATGAGGCATCTGCTTTTCTTCTGGGGTTTACTGATTAGTGTGTTAATTTTAACTTTATTTAGTAATCACTCTAGGAGATTTTTTTAATCTTATTTTCATGACGTTTCATGATTTGTTCTTGGTTTCAAATGAAACTACAAAGCTGATGCATTTTACTGTGAAAACTAGTCATTGATTTTTTTTTTTTGCCTTTCCTCATTAGATGAGACACTTTTTATTTAACATCCCCCGCCCCTCTAGAAAAATAAATTTACAAACTCCCTGTGACTACATGGGTTTCTTGGCAAGATTGCAAGAAAACTTGGTGGGGGCAGGGGGTTTAAGATTGTAATTTTTCAGTAGTCATGGCTTGCAACAGGAACAGACTGCTAACTGGTTTTGCAGGACTAATTCTCCTCTATTTTAAGAATTTTTAACAACAAGTGAACTAAAATTTTAATTACTGGCTTGACACTAAAATGAAACCCTGTTTCTGTTGAAAATCTCTGATCTATACGGAGAGTTCTATAGTACAGTCGTTATTTATATGGTACATACTTGCTGTTAGGTGACAAAGGGAGAAGATTGTTTTCATTTCTTTGAAGACTTTTTAGTCTGCAGTTTTTAACTTAATCAAAACCAACTGATAATTGCATTATTGAAAGCCCAGTTTCTAAAATTACAAAAATATTGACTAATGTATTTTCTGGTTTTAAGCTAATGTTAGCTTTCCCTCCTGTTTATTTCAATGCAGTATTTTTTACCTTTTTTGATTTGTGGACCTCTCTAGTTTTTTTTCCAGTTGAATTGAGACCCCTTTGAAATCTATGTACTTAGATTGCTGCGTAGCACGTGTAAAGTTGCTTTTCATAGATACTATGAAGGCTCACAAATCAGAGGCTGAAAACCAGTCTGTAAATTATTTTGTCTTGCAAAACTGTATGTGATGTCACATAATGTAAAGGGCTCATCAGAATGACAGTAAAAAATTCAGACACATGTATTATCCAATATATTTTGGAAGGGGGTTTATTTCACTTTTTATAGTCATTAATTTCCATATCTCCCAAATGTTGAAATAAATTAATAGTAACTGAAATGTTAACTTGTCTGATGGAAATAAAGACCACTACTGTTTTGACGTTTAATGTATCTGTGGAATTCATTTCTTGAAATCAATGATGTGAAATACAAAACACTGTTTTGTGATGCACATGGCTAGTTATTTCCATGATAATTCTTTGGTTCTTGACGTTTTTTTAATCTTTGTTACATGGCTTTGGTCTTTGAAGCTTTTTGCCTGCCTGAAATTGACTTTTTCATAGACTGTAAACTACAGCATGAGACAATTAGTATGTTGTAGTTGATATTACATGTAATATTGAGCTTGAGATAAGTGGCAACAGTTGTGCTCAGTGCCTCTATTTTTTTATGAACAAAATGAAACTTTCATTAAGTTTATTTGCTAAGTTTTGTCTGTAACTAAAGATCGGTTTGTATGTTGAGCTTTTTGAAGAAGGCTTCAGAATGTTAAGAGGTAACTGCACTTCTTATGATAAACAGTAGAGGGAAGCATAACATCGACAATGTAAATACGCTTTGCTAAAGCAGTAGAGCTCGAGGCAATTTGAGGTGGGTTGGTTATTTCAGAGAAAGGTTCCATCTTTTTTCTCCCTGGTCAGTTTTTGACGGGAATTTGATATGGGAATATCTATCACTTAGGTGTTCTTGCATGCTTAGCATTTATAGTTAAGTGAAGGAACAATGTAATGTTAAGTAAACAAATATGAAATAGCACTTTCAAGATTAAAATCCTCTTGTCCTCAAAAAAAAAAAAAAAGGGAAAAATATATAGACTATGCAAGATGCACAAATGAAAACTGTGTGGTTGAAGAAGAAAAGCACAATTCTGGTAGCCCTAACATTAGCTGTAAGATTCCAGAGACTGTCAGGTAAGTTGATCACAGCAGTTCTAAGAGAGGCACAAAATAAAACTTTAACTTCAAAGTGCTTAATAGGTAAGTTGCTGTAGTTAAAAGACTGAAAAAAAAAAAAAAAAAAAAAAGAAAGAAAAAAAAGATACTCTAAAGCGTATACTACACAAATGAGTACATTTGGTTGGGGAAAAATATTAGCAAATTAAAACAATAGATGTAAGAGGAAAATGACATTGTAAATTAAATTCTTCCTTTCCTGAGGCAGAAAAACCTACTGCAAAAGTATTACTTTGTTACCTTGAAACCTACAGTTGACCTTCCCCCCCCCCCCCCCCCTTCACCGCCAGCACCATCATATGAATCTGCTAGTACTGTAACTTGCTGCTTTACCTTTAGGCTTTGCCTTCACTAATCCCAACTTTTTGTTTTCCTCCCATGTGCCTCCTCCATAATTAAGGTAATGAACGAATGACAGCATGACTGATTTCTAGCACTGTTCCAATATTTTTGCCATACAGGGGAGCACTTTGGGGCTGTTCTAAGAAGCATCACTGTTGTCTTGAATTTTTCTGATTGTGTTTTATATCCAGTTGCTGGCTACAGTCATCTGATGGGAGGGCTCTTTGCCCTGCTTTGTCATCCAGAGGCATCTAGAGGGTCTGAAAACGCTCTTAGTCAGCTGTGTAGATGAACCCCTACTAGAACTGGTACAAACTGGAAATTTGAGCAAGCAAAGCTCTGTTGCGCCACTATTGAAGTTGTATTAAGAACCTAGAAATACCCAGATCCTTGGATCTTTTTGTTTTGGGAATGGTGATGGTGAAGGAGCAGACCTCCCTAAGGAAGATCAGTGAGTTTGCAGATTTAGTATGTATTCAAAGCACTTGTTTTGGTATAAATTGATGAGATCTCTTAACAAGCGAGGCAGTGTTAATCTAGCTTCTCTTTCTGAAACATGTTAAGGTAATTATTAAGGTAAGTTGCAGTAGAATGAGTGGGATTCCTCGCTCTCAATCGTGATGACTTGTGCCAAGGTCTGCTCCTTCTGGACTCAACACTAGCTGAAATACGCACCACTCTCCTTATTGTCTCCCCACCACTGAGAAACTCCAATTTTAATGGTTTTGACAAAGTCGTAATTACATCCCGTAGGAAGAAGAGTCTATGTTTTCAAGTAAAGTTTTTGGCCTAAAATTTTAGGGGAAAAGTTGTTAATGCTGGCTGAAGAGTGAGACACAACTAAGAGTATTTACTTGATCAGATTTGATAGAGAAGACTAGCATGGGGTGGTACGAGAATCTGACTTTTGGACAAGTGGTGTGTTTGCAGTGCATTCCAACCTCAGCAAAGCTGTCCTGTGTTTCACTGTTACCAGTGCTTATGTTCCCATTAGACTGTCACAAGATACTTGCAAGTGATTTTTGGCAGGACACAGCAGAATTTTAGAGATGGGAGAACCGTATGGGGTTGAACTGGTGACAAAATAAACATATGTGATTGTTTCCAGTTGGATGAGTTCTACTGGGATCTGTTGTTAAAGCACAAGGTGTCTTTGAATTTGGGATTAGATGAAATACAGTCTATGAAAGAAGACCACAGTCTGTTTTGTGTCTTGCTCCCTCTCAGTACCTGGGAGGTAGAGGACACCTGATCTCTAGGATGTCCTGGAAAATAAATGCTTGTTTAAACCTAAAAAACTGAATCTGGTTTCTGATTCTTTAAGTATTACTGGTGCTGATTGGAACTTAGTAGTGGCATGATTATTAGCATGTTTGGAGAAAGAGATATAGGGAATGTGCAATAAGAGTCTGTTCTTCAAACCTCCCACTGCTGCCTCCCCCAAAAAATCCTGACAGAAAGAAGCAAAATAAAACTGTGGTTCTAATTGTAAAAGTTAGCACAACCTGTCAACTGCCTTGGGAATCGAGATTCACCTCAAGCAAGAGGAAGCACTGGCACTTGGAGAGGTAGAAGAGAAATGAGTAAGAAAAGCTGAGGCTCGCAGAGAGGAAGCTGCGTGAGCCTGAGAAAGGGACATGGCAGCAGCATCTTCAGAGGTTTCTGGGGTTGACATGAGCGGGTGGGAAAGGCACCACAGGGTAAGCAGTGACCTAGGTCCTTTGATAGTGCAACCAGCAAGAGATGGGTGGCAGAGGTGGGGAGGTCTGGTGTTTGGCAGCCTGGCAGGCAGGGTGTTGACCTAATTCAGGTGTGACAGAAGGGTGGCAGCTGGGTGGTCATGAACTAAAGTGGTTAATGGTTGTACTTGGGCAAGCACCCCTGTGTAAAAGTACCTGGTGACCTGTGCTGAAGCCTTAGGTCTCTTACCTAGATGCAGATGTGCTCTCTAGTGCAGGCAATAGCCTGGTGTCAAACATTGCTTGTCTCAGTACGTGAGACGCACAGTAAGGGATGTACTGGCCTCAGAATGATTTTTTTTTTAAATACATCAGACTTAGTTCTATTGTATTGGCAGAAGTACAGCTGTTTTCTGCTGGCCTTCAGCAGTTTTGCTCTGTGCGCAGCTGTGCAAAGCAGCTGGTTGCAGCAAGGGGTCAGCAGCCTCCTGCAGCTTCTTTCCCCCGAGGTGCACCCCAAGCCGCTTACAAATGGCAGCGTGGGTGCAGCCAGCCGAGACCCCAGAGCAGAGTGCTGTGGTCCTGCATGGTTATTTATAAACACTGTAGGTGCAACTACGAAGTACCAAGTTAAAGGTATGATTCAAGGCAACGAGGGAGGGCAAACAGCCTGAAATGGTATCATGTTTGTGTTATAACAGCAATGGTGTCGCTCCCTGTTCTTAAGCGACTTTGCTTATTTTGTTGCGATGATCAGGGCATTTCCAGCTTCATAAGCATCTTTCCAAGTTGACAGCTTCACTGTTTTCCAGATTTTCGGATGGATGACCTATCCATCTCTCTGCAAACTTAAAAGTTTGAGCAAATCTGAACATTGCGTCTCGTACAAAGCAGAAGTTACACTTTAACAAACGCTATGATGTACCAAAGCAGCCTCGGGAATGTGTGTACAGAGCTGGGTTTACCCTGGTTACTGAGATCTCCATTTATGCCCATCCATGAGGACGTGGCTTTGGCTAACTGTCTACCACTTTCTCACATAGTATGTTAGAATTATTTTTTCCAAGTGGCATATTTTTTGGTGTAAATTCTTTGTGAGAGGAACTTTCCCTTTGTGAGGGAATATGTATTCTCTGCTGCCTTGAAAGCATTGAGGGAAAATGCTTAGAGCAAGACAGAGCCTCATCAAGAACAGCCACTAGTTTGATAATGCAGAAGATTGTCGCAACAGAGACATCGGTGCTTCAAGCAACAGGATGGTGTGGCCGCTGGTATGTTGAGACTTGGTTGGGTTTTTCTGTCGCTGCTGTTTGGGAATTTTTTTGCATTCGTATGTGTTAGCCAATTGCACAAAATAAAATAGTTGGTCTCAGCTTTAAGGAGTTGAGTTCCCAGTGCTAGGCTGGGTAGAAGTGGGGATGGATGTGCCAGTAAGGATGAGGAAGTTAATGCCTCAAGCCCATAGGACAAATGTACTGATCAAAATGTTCTTTCCTACAAACTTTATTAAAGTTGCATCAGTGGAGAGACTGCAATCGAAGTATTCTTGTGTAAATCAGTAAATCATTACCAACTGGCAGATGTCATACTGTGTTGAGATAGAGGGGGCAGATAAAAAATACTGTCTTCCCACTGGCCTTACCCCATCGATGTCCTGATTGTCAGCATACCCTTAGCTCAGCGTGCAACTGAGGGAGCAAGTAAATGTGGTCTGTGAACATGTTTTGTGAAATGCAGTAGTACGATGTGGGCGAGGCACCTGAAGCTGCGAGAAGCTTCTCCTCTGAGAAGGTTGCATAGGCTTCACCTGGAGATTGAAATAAAAAATTATTATTGGAATTGATTTGAACAGTGAGAACACTCTCCTGTATTTGAAAATTATTTTTACTCTTTATATTTTTAAAAATTAAACTGTAAAATAATGCATATTAATTCAACAAACTAAATGAACAACTTAATTTTCCATTTTCAAAGCTGTCTGGCTAAATGCATCACAAAATGCTGAATGTACTTAAAAGAAATTTTAGTTCCTTTTACCAGAATTGTTTTGGTTTTTGAGCAACCTCACCCCTAGTGTTATTTCAATAAGTAAACAAATACATGCTGTTCCTATGTCCTAAGCATGGAGCATGCTGTTACCCAGCTAGCGTGCAGCATATTGCACTTGGCTACAAAAGACTGTGTGCAAAATATCCAGAAATATTTACAAGATAAGCCAAAAACACTCCAAATTTCCCAGTGTTTTAGTAATTTCTTTTTTAGCTTAGAAAGTGAGTTATCTCTTCAAATATAGGAGGTTTGAAGTCGTGTCTCCAGCAGATTTGCCTGCGCAGTGTGGCAGCTCTCTATGCATCACTGGTTTGCCTCTTTGAAGGGGGAAGAGTGGTGCAAGGGAAAATAAAGCCACTTTCTGATGATGACAGCTGCAGACTGACCCATAACCATTAATGACTGTTCTTTTACAGGCAGGACAAAAATATTCGGGAACTGAACTTTCATAAGTCTTCTTTCCCCTCTACCTTCTCATCACACAAGGAATTGCATAAAAAAAAAAATTAAGCAGAAGAGCACCCCCTGAAAATTAATTGACCTTTTATTCATGGGAAGAATCATCAAGGTCAGCTTACCTCCTGCCAGGAAGACTACTTTTTTTCAATTTCTGATATTTTTCTCCACATTAGGAGCTTGATTTTTAACCTGCCATACAACCTATCTCCCTGTTCTGGCCCCCTTACCTGAAAGGGTTATAAAATCTTTGTCAGGTTTCCATGAACATCTGCTTCCCAGCATTATGGGAATTTCTTTTAAGTTTAATTTTATACACGTTACTATAAAGTTCTCAGATACCAACCCTGGAATTATAAGAAGTGCCTTTATCAGTATAGGAGCAAAAGAGCTGTTACTAATACCACTCTGTGGAGTCGACTGACAACTGGTATGAAGACATTATAGAAGTCTGTCTTTTCTATGTATGGAGGTTGTTAGGCTTGGTGATCGAAGTCTCTTTATTCACAAGAGTAAGACAAGAACTGGCTTTTCCTTTTCTAACCTATTTGCCTTGCAGACCTGTTGGAGGAAAGTAACCCTTTCAGCCCCTGAACTTCCCACCTACCCTGCTGTGGTAGGAAGGTGATGGTATATGACTGGCAACACAATGATGGGAACTTCTGGCAACAAAAAGAGACTGAATACACAAACATCGAAGAGCTGCTTTTAAAAACAAGAAAAATACCTTAATTAGTAAAATATTACTCAGGCTTAAGTCAGAAATCTATCAATGAAGAAACCAGTTTTCTGTCACCAGTCAGAAAATTAGCAGCATTAGTCTTATAGCAATTAAATGGTAGATAATACCATTCCATGTCTCTTTACTGTTTTAAATTTCACTTCTTGATCGGGTAAGACTAGGCTCCAAGCCTGTGTGCAGACATGTATTCGTCACCCAGGAATAGTGAAGGATGCCTCTACCCGGGCCTACCCAAAAGCACGCTTGTGCACATGCACGTGCAAAAGGTTGTGGTCCCTTTTGCTCTGCGGGCCTCTGGCCAAGTCCCAAACCCCTCACAGCATCAAAGTGTTTTTGCAGCAGGAAAACCTGGACAGAAGGTGGGTTGGTTTGTGCTGAAGGGATGATGCCTCAAACCTTCTCCTACCGAATGGTGCCAAGGCACAAAGAAGGGTCAGGCACTGATGCTGGTTCTCCTGCCAGATGGCATTGCCAGCCCCGTGCCAGCCCCTGCCCCTCCTGCTGAATTTCTGTGCTAAAAATACCTCGCTCAGAACCTGTGAGGCACCTCATTAGCTGCTGCTGCGTGGCCAGAGGGAGCTGGACCATCTCGGTGTCAGAATGGCGGCAGTTTGTCCGGCGCTGCAGGCATGAGGCTGATGCAGAAATGCAAGGCTGCGGAGAGTCAGCATCGTAATATTTACAAAAATATCTTGCTATACAGAGCAGATAGTTTCTGATGTACTTTTAGCTGGCTCTGGTTTAGGTCTCTGTCTGCACATGCTTAACTTGGAGAGAAAAAAGCAAACATGGGGGGGAAGAAAACCAAACCACCTTGCACATGCACAGAGTGAAAAAAAAATTGGCTGTAAGGTTGTGTGTTGCATAAGTGCCCCTGGAACTAATCTGGTACACTTCCAAATAAAACAGAAATCTTTGATGCTTGTAACTTTCTCTCTGGGTGGAACGACAATAGTTTCTGTGTTTAAATCTGTAAATGTTTGCTGTAGATATTATCAATGGACATATTTTATTTAAAGGAGTATATTGAAGTTTAAAGCAAAGAAACTGTTCTCCCTGCCTGTGAACACAACAAATACAACAATTAGGTAGTAAAACTGAATTGATAGTAGTCCTAGCTGTTAAGCTGTGCATTTTACAGGTGAGCTGGAGAGAAAAAATGTCTGGAGGCACGGTGTACCCTGGGGCGAGTGAGGAGCTCTCCCTGAAAGCCCCAGCAGCCAGCGAGTGCCAGCTGGAGTTCTTGCCTGAGGTACAGCCAAAGTGACTGCTTTTCTGTGTTGTGGAGAACCGGTGGTGGCTCACTGTCTTCTCTTACTTGGTATCCATGTGCTAGTTTGGGGAATAGGATAAAGATGACCTGCGCTGCTTCGGGCTTTGAACCCCAGTTCAGCCTTTAGCTTGTGCTTTTCCCCAAGAGTTGGTACAGGCGAGGCTGTGGTGATGACCAGGACAAGGTGCTAACACCAGCTCTACAGAAGAGCACAGCAAGCCGTACTCGTCATCCAACATAATGCCATGAAAAATTGTAAAGACATGGAAATAGTTAGCTCTTCTTGGACTAGAGCAGCCTTACAGGCCATGTTTCCTGTATGGATTGAAATAGCCTAAGCCTCTGGTCCACAGTCCAGTGGGTATGGAGAGAGACTGGAAATGGCTGTGCAAAGGCTTGTTTCCGGGTACAACTAATTGAAATTTATTACTCCCATGCTGTGAAAAAATCCAACATGTAATTAATGTTTTTTTTCTGATGTGCAATGAAATTTAGACTCTTAAAAATTTCCTTTTTCCACCAAAAAAACCCCTGCTAGCGGGAAGCCTAGCAGCTGCCAAAAGAAAGGCATTTGACAGATACATTTTTTTTTCCTTAAAGCTCCTGCCTTTGTACAACCAAAAGTTTGTTAGAACCATGTTTCCAAAGGGACATTTGTTTTGATGAATTTTTGTTTTCAAGTGAAATTGTTGCATTGGAAAATTCTGTCTAGCTGGAGTCCTGATCTTTGTAAAATACATGCATCAAAATATGTCCAAAAAGCTTACTGTATGTGCTTGGACCAAGGATTTCAATGACAGACCAGAAAGAATACCCCAAATAAACAGCAGCAAGGCAAGAGGTTTGAAATGTGGAAGTCTGTAATCACTAAAAGGAGATGAATCATCCTCTTCAACTAATATTAAGTATTCATCTGCCTGTACTTAGTTTATATCAAGAAAGAGAGGATATTTCCAAAGATTCTGGATGATGATACACTTGTTTAAGTAAAATAGGTTGCAAGATGTACCTGTATCTAGTTCTGGGTGTCATTAGAAACACGGCTGTTAAATGCATGTTTTTGCTCTGAGGCCGTATGATGGCCTTACGTTCCAGGGTTTGCTAATGGTCATGTAAGAAGTGAGGCGGCCATGGGACAACAATTACACCTTCTCTTTTTTCTAACCCAGATTCCATATGTAACTTATACAGCCACATATTTTGAGGAATTCAACACGGTCTTTTGACCTTCTGCTGAAGCCCTGTATGTCAGTAAGCAACAGAGCTTCGCTTCACCTTTAGAAAGGAGCCTCTGCTCACAAGCGGTAAGTGAGTACTTCACCTTCTCACCTTGGAGTCAGCAGGATTTGGACTGTAGCTGCGGAGGAGGAACTGAGGGAACTATAGGGACTACAGTTTGTCCAGCCTGTGATATCTTTGGTTTAATTTCCAGACATATCAGGGAAGTTGTGTCCTCTTGACTATAGGTTGCCAAGGGTTGTATATCTGCATGTTAGTGACCAGATCTGAAACTGTTACTCCGAGCATGTTGTTACAGTATATCCCTGTACTGTTGGCTGGCTGTATCAGGGAGGTGGAAGAAGAGGGCAGAGGAAGGAGGATAGTGCAGTTTTCAGTTTACCACAGGTAATTGTATACAAAGATTCAGTTAAACAACATACTTTAAGAACATACATGTATAGGAAGGCTGTTCATCAACTGTATCGTGGCACCTCATCATCCTCCAAACTGTAAAAGTATTTATCTTGCCTGTTAAATTCTATAGTGTCAGAGTTTCTGATTATTTTTGTGGTTTGGAAAGTGTAAAAGAGTGTGAAGGTATTATTCTTGTGTGCATAGGGACCAAACCAAAATGCCTCCATTCCCAGTCTTCGCCTGATCAGGCGCTCCAGGTGAGGGAATGTACTCCTTTGATATTATCATTACAGCAGTTCTAGACGAGCAACGTGCACACTCCTGCAGCCCTGGAGGGATTAAGGTCATTACAGGTGAGTTATGCGGTGCTGCTTGTCAGACTACTAGATGGAGCAGTGCAATGGATCATTTATCCGATGTCAGCAGTTGAAACTTGCATGAGAAAAAATCTGTTCTAGCAGTGACAAGAGGAAGCCTGTCCATGAATGTGTAAAACATGAAGGTAAACCAAAAACCTGGTATTTCTATTATTGTTAGAGTGTTGCTCCAAAGAGCCAAATGAAGTCATGCATGTTGTTTTGGTGATACCTAGTTTGTGATACTCCAGTGCTGAAAATGAATTTATATGAAATTCAAATAGCAAAGAAAGCATGTTTTAAAGTTGTTACGGTGCCAATGGCCAGATCAGCAGAGTATGAGCAGCATTACTGCCTCTCTGTGTATTCCTGGATGTAAAATACATGAGGTGGTTTGTGCGTTCTTCTGTGGTGCTCTGACCGTATTCTTTCCACATGAGAGAGAGGAAAGCATTACCTATTGTTGACCCAGATGTCAAAATGTCAGGAGCCAACATAGATAACCACTGTCATTCCCATCACTGATGGGGAGTTGTCATAGAGATGCTGCCAACAAGACTTGCAGAGGAAGTTGGCTGCGATGCTGAGATCCCCAGTCTCTTGAGTGGTAGCTCAATGCACAGGCTATCTTGTTCAGAGCTGTCCATTATCTTGTGGTGTTACGCAGTACAAATAAAGCCTCTTGCAATTAATTAGCAGTGTATTTTGGCAAGGAAAATCTTTCAACATTTAATCCAGGTAAGGTTAAAAATCTTTCAAAAATATTACAGAACTGTAAAAAAAGAGGAAAAAAACCAAAATCTCAACAAGAAAGTAAGAGCTGCACTTTTTTTCTTGGTCAAGAATAAGTTTCTGTTACCCACAGTTGGTGGGGAAAATCTACCCCCTTTTCTCTACAGCTGCCGTGAGCTGCCGTGCCATAGGAAGGGGAGTACTCGTGCTAGGGAAGCTGTGTGTAGGTGGTGTGGGCTGCCCAGCGTGCAGCTTTCCCCCATGGTGTGCAGAAGGAGGGGGAAGTGCTTGTAGACCAGTTTCTCCTAGACACCTCACGCCCCTGTGCTGCACAGACTAGCTCTGTCACCTGGAAAAGAGAGTCTTTTCCAATTAATAATCTGCACTGAAGCTGCTGTGCTTACCCAAATCGTGTGTATTTCCTTACACTGAAGGATTTTGGACTTACCCTGGAAGAGCAGTGTAGCAAACACCTTCCAGCCACCCTCTCCTCTGGGTCTGCTTGTGCACTCCTGGGAGCTTTGCACTTGCTCTTTATAGCAGTGCTGAAAGGTTCTGGGTGAAAGACAGGAACCAGGCAGCCCTTGTCTGGTGACAGTGTTTGGGAAGGGTAAGAAAAGTTCCCATTTTATCTTTGTTCTCATGGAAAGTGTCACAGGATGTGTAATGTCCCTTCTGAGCAAAGACCTGCTGTTTTCCAGATCTTGTCTGAAAACCCATGCAGTATTCAGCAGGCCACTTGGTTTATCTTCCTTGGATAAACAAAAGGCTGCTGGAATTTGAAACTTGTTCCAAGAGTCTAGGGTCCAAAGCCTGCTGAAATCTGTGTGAGTCCTGCCCCTGGTCTGGGGCTTTGAATTGAGTTTGAAAGTTTAAAGACTAGCAAGCAACAGCAGCGTGACTCCTAATGGCGTATAGGACGTGCAGGGCTGGTGTATGTGATGGAGGGCTATCCATATGCACGAGTTTTGGTGCTACTTCCACGCTTTGAGTGTTGCCTGACTTTGGAACAGTTTAGAAATACCTTCTGAAATGCCTGAGAGCACTGATCCAGAAATGCCAGTACAGGCTTTACCTTGATTGGGGGAGGGAAACCCCCTCTTAATGCGATGAAAGTTCCCACGGCACTGTTAAGACGCCCTTTTCACGTTGGCGAAGGTGGTACGCAGGAAGGGATTCCCGGTCCCTCTGATGACAGCTTGACGGAGCCGGAGCCACGGGAAGGGGAAGCGCCCCGAGGAGCCCACCGGGTCCCGCTGCAGGGCAGCCCGGCGAGGCAGCGCCAGAAGGGAACCGGCTGCCACTCTCGCAGCCGGCAGCTTTTTCCCTGCCAGCCGACGAGGTGGGCGACCGAGGCGGCCGGGGAAGCTCCTGCGGGGTCTTGGGCTCCTTACGGAGCGGATGAAACCGCGGTGCTTCCCGGCCTCCTCGCCCCCCGTGCTGGGGGATCCGCGGTGCCAAGCCCTGCTCAGGGTGTAAAGCCCGGCCCCCGCCCCGGGCCCGCGGGGGCTGCGCGCACCGACGGGCCCCGCTCCGCCCCGCCGCCGCGCTCCTCCCGCCGCCGCGGGGGCTGCAGCCTGCAGGTAGGGGCTGCGCGGGGGCCGCGGGGCTCCTCCCGACGGCTGCAAGCTGGGAAGGGGGCAAGCCCGCCGGGGGCTGCGCTGGGTTTGGGGGCGGTGGCGTGTGTGTCTCCGTGCCGCGGTGGCGGTGTGGACATCGCTGGGGCCGGCGGCTGCGCCGCGGGCGATGCGAGGGAGCGGGCGCGGAGCGGGGCGGGCAGCGCGGTGCTCTCCGGAGGCGGCGGTTTGCAGCGCTCCGGAGCGGCTTCAGCTGGGTGGCTTTCGTGCTCTGCCTGCATCATGGAGCCTAGAACTGCAGAAACGTTTTTTTTTTAAAAAAAAAAGTTAATCCTACTATTAAATTAAGAAACTGTATATATGTGCACATATATAGAAGCTACTGGTTAGATAAAATGCTAGTCAGACGGTTAAAGAATAAACAGCGTTTCAAGTTCCTAGATGGTATGAGGAAAACTTAATTCTCTTTTTTTTGTTGCATAAGCAGAAAAAATAGACCTGTTCAGTGACGGCTGTGAGAGATGGCAGCGAAGCTTTGCTGCGTGCGCCCTGTCAGTGTACGTACAGACCCTCCGGGCTGTTACCTATGCTGGCTTACCCAGGCTGCTGCTGTGGGTGTGGAAGTGGCTCCCAAAAGAGCTCTGAAAACTGAGGCGCAGACTGTTCAGTGACCGGCTGGAAGAACTGGTCTGCCATCTACCACAGAAATAGTTAGCTGTGAAAGTGGCTAATCGCAGTGATCCCTATCCTGAATGGCCTTGATACTTCTTCTGCGATATTAATGTAATTCATTTCCAGGAGAATATTTAGTCCCTTGCAGGACTTAACCGGGCGTGCAGTAATATACTTAAGCCAGGTGGTATTGTTGGCATGTGTCTTACAGCAAATTTTGTGTTCAGAGGCACGCTAAGTTCAGGAAACTGTTCAGTGAAGAAAAAAAAAAAACAAAAGATACAAGGAGTATTAACCTTATTTTGAACTTTCTGATAATTTGCCACTCATTTATTGAAGTGTTCTGATTAATATCTCTAGGGGTAAGGTGTTAGTTGGGTATTTGGGATGAATTTGGGGTTGCATGATAGTCTTTTGACTGAATTGATTTCATTAAGTTAACAAGCTGGTTGGGGTAGCTGAGTCTGTCTGTTGTTGTAAGTCCGCTCCTGCAGTGGCAATGAGGAAACGTTTCCGTTAGCACGGGGAAATTCGAGGAAAACATGAAACTTAATGAAGTGAAACAGGATTGCATTTTGCTCAGAGTGATTCTATTATGCCTCAGTTAGGGCCATATTATTACCTCAAATCACTAACTGTTACTGTCTTTTGACTTGAATTTTTTTAGCTATATATTGCTCATTATTTTATGTGCTTCTTGTTTTATATTTTTTAACTTGCATTATGTTTAATTTTTACTTTTCCACCTTTTGCAACAGTGTAACAGAAGCTGTATTTTAACGGAAGGTTTCTCAGGCTTCCCTTAGGGGTTTCCGTGTTAATGCCTTTAAAATTCAATCATTAACTTTTGCCTTAAACTCAAGTTGGACAGTGACAATGAAAGACGATATTGCACAGTGTGTAGATTTATTTTACAAAGCTTTACCTGATACGTAAAGGGGGGAAACCTCAGAAACCTTCTTTTCCTCTGGCTTGCATATTCACTTCAGCTACAAGCTGTATTTTGTTTACCTAACTGAATGGCTTGCTACAGTAGATCTCCTGACTGGATTTGATGGGTTGGTTCTTGCCCATGACTGCGAGAAAGGGGACTAGGAGACCCCCAGGGATCCCTTCCAGATCCGTATTCCTGGGCCAAGATCCTACGGACTGGGCACGGCAAGGGGGAAGATTTTTCAGATGTTTTGATGCAAGTACAATTGCTTCCTCAGGGAGAAATTTGGCATGTGTTTCCTTAGACAACCGTGCTTGCGTAAGCAGCCCCCTGCCACCCTCTGAGCTGTACTAGTACAACCATTTGTGGGGCTGGTGGTGAACCGCATCGGGGAACTGCCACAGGTTCAAAAACGCCTTTTCTTCTTTGGTTATTGATTACTTTTAACTCTGACCTGCCTGACTGTGTGGCTGCTGTGTGGCCTGGGAGGAGGGGACGTGTGGCAGGGAGCAGGAGGTAAGGGCTGTTTCTGCTGGCATCGCTGCTGCTGAAAGAAGTAATTGCTTATCAAATTGTGGTCAGTAGTAGATGACATGTGGTTATGGCAGCTGCTTGGAAAATGTAGCTGAATGCTCAGATATCTTAATGCAGTTAGCTGTACACATGAAGAAATGATAATGTATTTCTCTTGTAATTCTGAGTTTTCGCTTAATGATTTTGCTTTTGGGATATATTAGCTATAATTGCATAATTTCGGGATACATTTTCTATACTATTCTCTCTTGCAGTATGAGGGTTTCAAAAGCCCTTTTTTTTTTTTTTTTTTCTGGAAAACAGACCTAGGCATCATAGGGGTATCAGTTTTATTAATCAGATTATATTCAGCTGGATAGGTGGATGCCTAAAATTCTAAAAGGGAAGACTAAACCACCTCTAAGATTGTGCCTCTAACCCTAGAAAGCATAATTGTCACCTGCATGCAATTTACTCTCTTCTACATGTAATGTTAAATACACCTTTGAATGTAGTGTAGACGTGCTGTTAAATTCTGAATGGCAGAAGTGATTAGGCAAATAGCACTGTTTTAATTGGTATGGTGAGTCTGAAAAGTCAGTGGAGCATAAGCTTTCTATAATCTGCTGTAACTTATTTCAGCCTGGAGTGCATTGATGCTTTTGTGCATTGTTTTAGGACTTGTTTTCATTCTTACTGTAGACACTTTGTTTCTCTGTCGTGATCCAATTGTAGCCAGAAGAAAATGCTTTCAGCACATCAACTTCTGTGTATTATGTGTGTGTATTTAGAGAATGATGGTATGCTTTCTCGTTCGCAGAATTTGAAGGAGTAATTACTTGCTATTACAGTCTTTATTCAACAAGAAAAAAATCACAGAGTTTTTTCTTTTAATCTAAACCAAGATACTGTATTAGAGTTAAGAAAAATGTTACCTTTATTATTTGTCCTGTGGTGGGGCAGACTGCAGTCTGGATTAATTTCTTAGTCTAATGTAGATTTTAAAAAAAAAAAAAAATCTTCATTTTATCCATTCTTTCTAAGAGGTTTCTTGCCAGCAGCCTTATGAGAGCCAAATACATCTTGTGATATATTGTTGCCTGTGTTAATTGACATACATTGATGTGTCTGCGAGCAGTAAAACTGCAAGCTACAGCTCCAGCAGGCTGTGGTAGGCTCCCAGCCTGGGGCATGGGGAAGTTTGGAAAGGTGCAATCCTTTAGAATCAAAATCAAAGACATTCTGGCTAATCGCTCAATTTTTCTTCACTGAAAATGAAGGTGTTTTCTATTCAGCTTATTGAGCTGCAAAGATAGTTTTGTTTTCTTCTCCGGAAGCTGCCTGCACTTGCTATGATGCGTTAAGTGGAAGAGCATGTTGCCAACAGGACTACGTACCAATTCAGCTGCTTGATCCAGACCGTCTTTTTCTGGATTGTCCCCTTGTCTCTCTTTGGCTTGTAGGATGCTGAGTGCAACTACATGCAGGGCAAGCTATAATCTTCTGAGTACGAAATCTTTGGAGTTCAGGTCCCTCATCCTTCTAGTTCTGGAAGAAGCATTCACCGTTTTCAGTACCGGAGGGCAGGGTGGTGCTGCATGCCCAGCTGCTCAGGTGGCACCCGTGGAGGTACAGATCAGGATCTCACAGAATGCAGCTGTAGCCAGGAGGCGCCGACAGTATCTTTCTTTGCACTGTAAAGGCAAAATCCATCACTTCTGTCTCTGCAGCATTTTAAGCTGTGCAGGCCCTTGAGGCAACAGATCATCGCTTCGGCAGCAAGACAATTTATTCAGTGGTAAGATTAGCCAGCAATTTGTGGCAGACTTCTTCCCCAGAGCCTGCGGCAGCTACGAGTTCTGGAACTGGCTTGAGGGAATGAGACAATATATTTTATTAGTGAGTTGGGATGAGTTTAGTCTTCATCAGTAAAACTCTATCAGTTACTTTGCATACAATACAAAAGCTATTGAATAGTTGTTTCTCAGCTCAGTTCAATGTTGGAGAATTGCAGGTTATCCACAAAGCAGGATTCTTGGTGCTTTTCCTTGGGACTTAAAACAAATGAAGTAGCACTTTTTGTTGTTGTTTGGTTTGTGTCATATTTGTTAGTTTGTGCTTGTTTCATATGATGGCATAATGAAGTGAGAAGATAGTAAATTAAGTGGTCTTTAGTGTTTGCTTTTAAATAATGTTACCTGTTTTCACTGAAGGATTGTTGGTCTTTCCCCCCCCCCCCCCCCCCCCCCCCTTTTCTGGTGTTTTATTGTAAGATGGTTTTCTGGGCTTTGGCGTGAATGCTGTTTCAGAGTGTTAGGTAAATAATGGAGAAGAATGAAGCAGCTGTCTTTTTTTGTGTGTTGTATGTCTGGTCTATGTTGTGGATGTATCTCCACACTTGTATGCACCAGGAAACAAGTTTGCAAGTTGAAGCAAAGTGTAAGTTGGGTAATGGTGTTGAAGTGAATGGAGTTAAAATTAATGTAAAAACAATACATCCAGGATGAACTGGGCTCCTTTTACTATTAAAAATTATTTTCTTGAACTGTTCTTGTTGTCACAAGGATCTGTTCTGTTTCTGGGGAATATTATTCTTGAATGCTTCTTGAATGGTAAGTACGTTAACTGCTGCCAGAGGATCGTCATAACTGTGTCCAGAAATTGTGGTAATGTGCAGCTCTAGGCCATATGTGGATATTTAGTTATAATATACATTATTGCTCTTTTAACTCACTGGTAGGTTATTTATGGAGAACTAATTTGTCACCTTTTTTCTTTCCAAGTTTTTTGTGCGATCTGGGAGGGACTGGGAATTATAAATTTTCCTTCTGCTAGATGAGAGCTGGCCTGTGCTTGTCAAGAAAAACGTCTCTTCTGGTGTTGCCACTCGGTGATACCATCAAAATGATGTTCATAGCTTGCCAAGAGACATGACCAAACTTCTGGGATTCCTCAGTTTGCCAGTGTCCTTGCCTACACGCACCATTCATACTCCATCTCTTCTGGGGTGACAGTGTACCTAATGTTTGAAAGCTTCTCTTGAATCCATTTTAAGCATTAAGGAAGAGTGCAGATGAAAATATGTTAAAAGCAATTTCAGTTCTCGATTGCAAAGTTGGAAGCAAAATTCCAGATAGGAGACAAATAGAAGAAGAAAACATTGTCTTTGATATTTAAAAAATGTGTTTCCCAGTCATTGCAGAATATCCTAGAGGCAAGTTTTGAGTACAAAAACTGAGAAGATGTTTTGGCTAACAACCACCAAACTCCGGCATCCCCTTTTCTGAATAGGACCTGAAAGTAGTTTTAAATTTGGGAATTTAACTCCTCATCCTCAGACCTTAGCAGGACAGTGCTGACCTCTTTCTCTCCCTTTGTTCAAGATGGAAACAGTCTCCTGTCTTTCACTTATTTTAAATTCAAAGCTTCCTTCAGTTTCTGGATTTCTCCCAATGTGGATGTGATGACTCACATTTCCCAGATGTGAAATGCAAATGTGGGAAGTGGGATTCTTTCCCCTGCCTCTCTAGGGGTTTCTCAGAGTCTGTGGTGCTGTTGAGTTTCTTAATTAATGTGTCCCTCCTGATTCAAATGATTTTCCTGCTCACCACAGTGTTTTTGGGGCTGTTACAGTACTTAATAAGTCATGTCTTAGAGTGCTCATTGTACATGCATTTTAAACTTGGTTGGCTTTGAGAGCTTCTTGAAGACCACAAAAAACTTCTTAATTTAGTCCATTGATACAGGCAAATACCTCCTCCTCCTGTCCATTTTGGGGCTTATCTTGTCGAGTTGTCACATTTGACAATATCAAGCTCCTTCAACAGGGAGTGTTTGGAGCTTGTTCGGGCAAGCTGCTGGTTGGTGCCCAGTTGAGAAGCTGGTAGTACAGGGCTGTGTGCTGCTTGTCTGTGGTCACTGTCCCAGTTCCTCTCTGCTCTGTCTTCATTTGCTGATACCGTGATGGACTACGTGATCCCACATGAAACCATATGCATTACTCGTATGCTTCCCCCAAGGTACTGGGGTATTTTAGATTGGTAATTTCTTGGCTTTGTGTTTGTTCCTCTCCTTCAGAGACCCCTGTAATCAGCCCTTCAAGCTCATCACCTTTATTTCCCCATAAAAGAACAGGGAAAGGAAGAGCCGAAATAAACATCGAAACCAAAATGGTTCCACTTTCCAGGCATGTGCCAGCTTCACCATTCTGGCACTGAAATGCTGCATCCAGTCTCTCAGCTATTGAGGCTGAAATTCCCTCGGCCAGGGGCATCATGCTCAGCATCGCCTATACAGGCATGGCTCAGCATCAATGTTCAAGTAATATCCATAGCTGGTTTTAAAATGTGTTGCAGCACTGAACTTGGTGGGAGCAGGAGGGCTGCCTTTTTTATCATGTGGGCTAATGTCTGAGTTTGTAACCTAATGTTTTGAGTTGGCACTTAAGGAATTGATTTGATGTGATATTCCCATTTGAATGTGTTTATGTTACATTTCTCATTAGAAGCAGCTTTTTTTTTTTTTTTTTTTTTTTTAAAGAAAGAAAGAAAGAAACGTTTCTGGTAGTTCACATTCTTTTTTAAGCATTGCAGCCTTCCAGTTGAGATCCTGCCACTTTGGATAACAAACCACTGCCCATCTCTTTTCACCATAACCATGTCGTGTGCTGCAACATGTCCTGGAGAGTTCTCTCCCCATTGACTGTATCTGTTGGCAACCTTGCTTTCATGCAAATATTCCCTTAATTACATTTTTCTTCCATAAAAGCTTGAAAGTTACACTATCTGACCTGCTAATAAACCAATACTCCTTGCTTTAGATATAGGCAATGGGCATTTGGAAAGCTCCTGCATGAAGCATCCGCTGCCTGTTGACTCCCTTTCTACCTCTTTGCTAAACTTCTGTAATAGAATTTCTTTACTTAATTAGTCTGAATGGTTCTTGGAGCAGCTATAGCATGATATCAGCAGTAGCAAGCAAAAGTGCCTTTTCCAAAGGGACTGAAAAAAGTCCTCCTGTGGGCAGAGAGAATTTTGAAATGAAAATCAGCTGAGCAAGAAGAGTCAGCTGAGAGGAGCAGCACTTCCCTTCTTGAAGGCACTGAGTTAGGCACAAAGACCAGGTAATTTCTCCACTTGAGCAATATTAATGCAGTAGCATCTGGGCTGTTTTGTATAAAAGCTGTTTTCATTATTAAGTATAGAATTAATATTTTCTGTTACCTCATCTAAAACAGTTCAGACTATTTCTCTGTGCATCCAATTAAGTGTTCCAAATATTTTATTTTGGAAATGCAGATGCCATAAAATACAATTTGATGACAACAGAGAAATTGGCATTGGATGAAAAATGTACTGAATGTGGCATCACAGCTGATCACAAAGGGCCCTCAAGCTCTCAGCAAAATATGCAATTTGTGTCATTATGTACTGAAGGACCTGGCTTCCGCCCTAAATATATGAAAATCTCATCAGTAAAAATGGGATGTAATTGGAGAACAATTGTATTGGTCAAATTTCATTTTCATTGTGCAAATTGACATGTGGCTGCAATGCAAATTGGCAGGGCAAAAAAGCTTTGTAGCAGAGACATCCCTGTGCATCCCAGCCAGAGCTGGCTTCCTGTAGAAGCAAACACTGTTATTTCTATACCCCGTTCTTCAGCTCAGTGGTGCACAGCACAGATTAGCAGTTACCATTTTGGTTTGCTTAGGGATTCAGATGCTGAGTATGCAGGGCAGCAGAGCAAGGCAGTGCAAGAGAGAACGGGAAATTTAGGATGAGCTGTGACGCATCCCCTGCCTGATCCACCTCCCTCTGCTCTTCGTGAAGCGACTGTTTCATCTCTTTCTTGCTTGTGGTCAGAGTTCGTTCTATCAGCATCCATCTAATTTAGCCTGGTGGGGTAGCAAGTTGGAAAGAATAAAAAGAATTATCCCACACAGCTAGTTTATTCTTAATGAAATTAACAGAGTGGAGAGTAATCCTGGGGAGTTGCAACCCACATGATGTAATTTTGCCTTTTACTTATGGTGCACGCCACACAGGAACAGCCTACATGAAACTGATGGTAAAATGGCACTTGTCAGAGTTTCCAAGTTCTGCTTGTTTGCCAGAGAAGGTGGGATAACAAAATTCTTCAAATAAGAGCTCTTCACGGGCATCTCGGGTATATTGGCAGAGGTATTTTGCAGAAGACTCCTTCAGCAGGCAACTTTACTCTTTTACTTCTACCCAAATGAGAAACTAAGTCTTGGGAGACAGTTGTGAAAACCTGCTACACAAAGCTACTCCTTGGACAAACTCCTTGAAAATTAAAACAGTTAGTTTTATTGCACCTAGAGAATAAAGGAAGCATGTATACGATGTTGTTAATGTATCAATGCCTCCTGACAGGGAAGGACTATGCAGTTGGCACTGAAGCACTAAGTAATGAGTTGGGAAAACATGGGTCAAAAACCAGAGAATGCGAAGGTGGTGACAGGCAGGATAATGTGTGAAACAAGTGGATTTAGGGTGGCTGTGAAGGAGGAAAAGGAAATCAGCTAGCACTTGAGGACTGATTAAAAGTTGGTTGGGATTTTTTTTCTTCAGGTGAATTTGGAAGTTTGTAGTAATTTAAAATTTATCAAATGCAACCTGCCCTAATGTGAAGTACCTGCTCAAGAAGAAAAACAATCTAATGATGCAAGATTTAGAGCGTGCAACAGAGCTTTGCTCAGGAAGGTTCATAGGCAGACATTGTTAGCAACATCTTTCAGGTGTTTTTCAGGCTACCGACATGCACAGGTTTCACTTAACTGGAAATGGAAACTCAGCGAGAGATCTCTTAGCTGAGAAATAGATATTAATTTAATTTGACCTTCATTTTTGTTTATCAGTTTTAATGTGAAATCAAAATTATCCTTTTGTTATTATGGTGTCAATGAACTTATGGGTGAACCAACAGTTCCCTGTAACAGCTGTTCTTTGGGATACTCCAGGTTATTCTTTCAGGTAATTCAGAAGATGCAATTTAAATAATGCTATCATAATAATTGTAGTTTGTTCCTTAGGTGAAGTGAATTTGCATTGTAAATAGAAGATGTTCTTTAAAAAAAAAAATCACTAGAGCCTGTTCTCTTTCATGGAAAAAACTTAATTTCACTTAGAGGAGATTTTAAAGAATATCATCCTCTGTGTATCAAGATATAAACATTGGTTTTAGACATATTTTTTGTTGTCTGATCATTCTTGAATTATTTTTGCCTCTTGTCATCCATGTAATAAGCTGTTTAAAGTGAAACTGATCCCACTGAAAGGATTATTGATAATGGGATCTAGTTAAGGGACAATTACAAGGTTGGCTGGAATAACAGGATAAGAGGATAACTGTTGAGTCCTCCTTTTAAGTCTTGTTTTTTGGTTCTCAGGTTGACATGTGGTGAGACTTTGACCAAAGGATACTCTATATGACTGTCCCATCTGAACAGCTAGCAAATGCATTTCTTCACGATGGCTCCTTGACCAGTGATGTCAATAAGGAAGCTGAGATAGAGGAGTCAGGACTACTTTTTTAAAAAAACCCCAAATTTCTCATGACTCTATGGGAGCATGGTACCAGGTTGAAAGCCTATACTTATTTCTACAATCTTTTCCTGAATTTCTTAGCCAGGTGTTTGTTTTTATAACCTTGCTAATGCAGTGGTTCAAGATGCTGTGATAAATGGCCTGCAGCTGGTCTGTAGGCTGGCATGAAGCAGCAGAGCCCATATAGTTTGCTTCTGAAGTGTTTCCATTTGCGAGTTTGCTAATAGGAGTGTTTGGGTGTTTTACAGGAGATTCGGCAGGCTGGGCTGGTTCTCTGGTTGTGAATGCTCTGATGCTCTCAGCTGCTGTAATTAGGACTGAGTTTAATAATAATAAGAGATGGAGCATTTTTATCAATTCTTTTATGACTAGTTGTTAGATAAATTTCTAGGGTTTTTTTTCTTAGACAGTATCATCCTCCTTCTTTTTTCCCTTTTCAAGTCCTTTAAAATTTCCGCTTTTATGGGCTCATTTATCATTGCTGTCTAACATTTAACAAGATGACTCCCTAACGTCTTGTACTGCTCCTCCGTATGGGCTCTTTTCCTCTTTCCTTTATAGCTATCTGCCTTTTCAGTGTAGCTGTTGAAGAGAAAAGACAAACATGATACAATCTGGGGAAACTGGTTTCCTGTTTTTCTACATACTGTCTCATTACTCCTAATGTAACTCAAACTTGTCTTTTGAAAACTTTCTGCCCTCCCCACTTACAGGTTAGTTTTCCTGCAGGAGGCACCTTTGGGTCCTTTGCTGCAGAGTCCTTGGTCTCGTGCTTTTTACGAGTTAAGCTAATTCCATGCTTCTTGTGGTCAGATATTTTTTCAAGCGTTCTCTCCAATTACATCTCCATTCCTTAAATGTGAACGTAGGCATGTTTGAACACTTCCTGTAATATTCTGCCTGCTGACAGCTCTGTGTGTCTATGGAGCTGCAAGGATACAAGCTGAGGAGCTGTATGGGAACTCCAGCGAAAATGAAAATGGAAATTAACTTTTAAAGAATTAAAATAACCAGAAATATGGAGAGCAAAGGTAAAACGTACTTAATAGGACAGGTAGATTTTTTTCATGTTTCACTTACAGAAACAGAAACACTCTTTATGGAAAGAAATGTTCTTTGCCATAAAATTGAGAAACTGTATTTCTGGGCTGCAATACCAATTAGCAGAAGTACACCCTTAAGTAGCATGGAAAGTTCCTGCTGATCATTCCTGAAAATGATGTAACCAAGCAGCTGCACCAGTATTCACTCAGCAGAGCGAACTTGAGGCATTTTTCTCAAAGATTTAAATATTCCCTTAAAGCTAAAATAAGCTATTAAGCAAGGATCTAGGTGAAATATGGAAGGCTTGGTGAGGCTGGATGGAAGACTGACTGAGCATGAAGAATGTGCTGATCTGCCCAAGACGTGTTGGTTGTTTGTTAACTTTCAGTGTGTGATTTCCCTAAGACAAACTGTTACTTGTGAGTAGGTGCATGTTTTCACGATGTGCATGCTGTCAAATATGTTCTTCCTGGCCAGAGATTTATTTTTATGGCATGTTAGAGTTTTTCCTCTTGACCTCCATCTGTTTCCTTGTCTTTCATTTTAGTATTTGATGTTTCCTTCCCAGCTTAGTATCTTCCCTGTTGTTATTTTCTGAAGCTTGAGCGCAGTGACACATACATAAGCCTCCTTGTACAGAGGTGTGTTCATTGGTATGTATCTATGGCTATATTATTTATATATTATTATGCTTTTTTTAATAGACTAAATGTGATTTGTGCAATGACTTTTCAGAAATACCTAATCCTGTAACGCAACATTCATCAGTAGCTGCTGTTGGAAGCCTGCTTCAGGAAACAGCAGATGTCCTGTTTTTTGTCTTAACCTGTTGTCTTTCCAGTATTTAGAGATTTTTCTTCCATTCCTGCTGGGGATTATATTACTGCACCATTGTATATACAATAATTATATATTATCGTTATTAAAGGAAAAATTAATAGTGGCTTTGAAATTATAGAAGGGCTATCTGAATTTTAGAGTTCAAGGTTTCAGCTGAAAACCTCCCAAGAAAAATAATCGTTACAGTGACAATTTGCTATCATATAGTGCGTTTTGTCCATTAGAAGAGCATGTATGCCATTAAGTATCCTAATAGCTTTGTTTCAGAACATAAGCTTGTGTGAATGAAAGGAAATAACCTGCCTTGCCTTTTCATGCCTGATTAGTTTTTGCAAACAAATCTTGCCTATTGAAGGAGAAGATGATGAATTGACACTAACAGCAGCCCTAGAACATCAGATAAATAGAGACAATCTTCTGGATAGCTTGTTCTGTAGGTACAGAATTTGTTTTCTAAAATAGTCATCATCTTCCCCTTTAGAAAGCACTTGTGTAAGATTCACATCTTGAAAATTAACAGTGAAAAATATTTTTCCATGTGAATTGTCAAAAACCCAACAGTGCTACTCAGGCTCTGAACATTTCAAGATAGGGGAAAAAAGGTGTCTAAGTGCAGTTCCTCATTTTACTAAAACCCAGCCAGGAACCTCAAGGACATTATAAACCAAATTAGTTTCGCATAACTAATAAGTCTTTTCTGTAAACCGAAGGGCTGTAAAGATGACAACTGCGAAAGAGCTCAAAGTACAAGTACGTTTTCTGGAAGTACATCACAGAGGTTTCTAGATGAGGGCACATCAGTGTCCCATGCTCCTGCCTCCTGCTTTCGTGGCTTCCCCTCTGCCAAGGAGTGTCTGAGCGCTGGGTGGCAGCTCCGCTGGGACACCACAGAACGGTTGCCGGTACTTCCGCCAGGGATGTATGCTGGAACCGGTGTCCATCTGCACTGATTTCTTATCAGGGATGAGACACAAAAACTAGCAGCAGCCACAGCTTTTGGGTGGCTTTTGGCACTTCCAGATGTGTGCAGGAAGATGTGTCTCCATAGCCTTCCTGTTTATCCAGGCACAGCGGCACTGTCGGTGCCTGAGCGCTCCTGGGGTGCCTGATAACCTCCTGATTCTCTCTGGAGGGATCAGAAAAGCATTTATTTGGTATCTTCCTTGCCAGGTCATCTCCAACTAATCTGAGAGGTGGATTTTTGGATCCTTATCGCCAAAGTAGAATCTGGGGTGCAGAATCTGTAGAAGAAGGGGATAGTAGTGATTTTCACAGACTGACTGCGTAATGGTCTAAGAAAAAATGTCCTACTCCTGCATGTCCCATGGCAGCTTTGCAGTGGTATTCTTTCTCAGGGCAAGATTTTCCTGAAGATGGAAAAATTAATATACCAGATGTAGGAAAAGTGTCAGCTGAAGACCACTTTGAGTAAAAACCTTTTTCAGCATTTTCAAACAATTATGGTGGTATGTTAATATTTCTTTAAGTATATAATGGGATATTAATAAGTGCCTGATGATTCAGAAAATGATTGGACTATCACATACTTAAGTTTAACTGTAAATGAGAATTGCTTGGGAAAATGTTTAGTCATCATTAATGATGTGTCATAAATCTTAAAAAAACCCAGATAAATGCAATGTAATTATAAATCAATAAACATATAGGTAGCTCTGTAAACAAACCAACCTTCCACAACTCTTGCCTACCCACCGTGTGTTAAAAATAATTATTAGAAATATTAGGAAAATGTAGAAATATTTTAAAATGTAGAGATACTAGAAAAACAATAAGCATCAGAAAATTCTGACGTGATTTTGTGCTCTCAATATATACCGATACATCATGAGCAACCCCTCAACACTAAAAATTCCAAAACATTGCCTTAGAACTGTTGTAGTATAATTGCAGTTATTGGACAGCAGTGACCAATTATTTCCTCCCCAAAAGGTTTCCTGAAAATTTTTGTAACAATTTTTTGCTTTTCTCACTTATTTGCAGGAAGGGGGAAGAAAGGTGTTAAACTGGAGACAGTGATGGTAGCATGCCCTTGCCCCCAGCGGCGTGGCTGTTGGCTATCAGCCAATTAGTAGTGTTTTCAGGGAGAAAATACATGTTTGATGGAACGTGCGTGACCAGAACCTTGCGAAGGGAGTGCATGCTGATGGGCTCAGCTCGGATTTCAGTACCATGTACTCAAGGAAAGTAGTTGAGCCCTCTGTTATTTTCACCACAGTGAAAAGTGAAATGGTGAGCACTGCACTTGCTAGTTTAAAAAACTTTCAGAACGTCTATCAGAAATGCACATTTCTAAGCGGGGTTAAGTAGGCTAAAGTTAAGCTTTCTGTATAAAGGGTTTTTTTCTACAAAAATATTCCTTTGTATTTTTTTTACTCTCTATAGTTAACCTGCATTATTTAAGGACTAACCTAGCCAGAAACTATGTTAAATGGCCAGAAGGTTTCCATTATAATTTGCTTAACCTTTTGCTGGAGACCCATTCTCTCAGGCTGTTGTTTTTCTGTTAGCCCCATCCAATGGTTTCAGAGAAAACAGAAGTTCACATTATGTTTTTCATCTGAGTGCTACCAACTCAGTAACTGTTTCTGCTGGGGTTCTAGCCATGCCATTTGGTTTAGCAATTTCTGGCAAATTTGACAAATTAAGGAGCCAGTGTTGCAAAGCGATTGTTGTGAGAGGCCCGCGTGGCTCTTCCTTTCCCAGCAACACGCTTCTTGGTAGGGAGTGACTAAATGGATGTTGTGCCGTTCTACAACCTTTACTTTTTACCATCTTTTTCATGTTTCTGCTCTGACTATTTTTGCTTGTGGGTAAAAGGGAGTTTTTTCAACTCCCACCCCTCTTTTGCACACACCACCCCCCACACACACACACACACACTTATACCCCTCTCTGGCACCTCCCTTCTCCACCAGCTGTTTAACATCCCTTTGGTTTCCACGTTGCTTCTCCTGTTCCCACACCTATGCTCTGTTTGGTCTGTCCTCTTCAACAGCCACCTCCCTCCCTCATAGGCACCAGCTGAAGCAAATGAAGAACATTTGCCACTCAGCATAGCGGTGGGAGTTAATAAACTGGGCTCTCATATGATTCATCTTCTCTATCTTGATATGTTTTGGATGGCGGGCAAGTTTTATTAGATATTTGTATGATGCCTAGCACTGTGACACCCACTCTCTGATTAGAAATCCCAAAGTATAGAATAGGTTATTAACGTTGCCCTTCATATCATAGGGAAACTCCCCCTTAAAAGTATAAAAGAGGTTAAGAGGTTAAAGATTTTCAGAGTAAACTATCCAGATTTATGTAGGTATATTATAGATAAAAAAAACTGGAAAAAGTTATTACAATCCGTTTTAATATGCTTCTTGTGTTAGTGCTGTGACAGCAATTAAAAGTCAGGTTGGGTTTGGTTTTAATTTTTTATTATTATTATTTTACTTTGGTTCTGGCACAATTCCCTAAATGAACTTTCAGGTAAGTGGTTCTTGTTAACCATTTTTAACAGTGCGGGAGAGGTACTGAATTTATGGAGATGTGAGAAGCCGAATGTGTGTCCTACTTAGACATAATCCTCAGGCTTACTGGCTTGCACAAGGAAAATTTCAGTGGACCAACCTGCCAATCTTCTCAGAAAAGCATAAACTTCAGTTTTATCTAGAGGCTGGACAGATACATTAAGCAGAGAAGAAAGCTGAGGATATTGAATAGTAGCCTTAAGATGCTCCATGGAGTTATTTTTATTTAGGAACATAGGGTTGGAAAGGACCTCTTGAGTTGTTCTTAAACAAGCCAAAGTCATAATCATGCAGCTCTTGATAAATAGTCTATGCTGAAAGCTGTACTTCTCCACTTAAAAAGCTAACACGGGGTGCAGAATGGCACAGCTCTTTAATGGAGAAAATAGATTAGAAACAGCCTTTGAATCCCAAGAGCTGTACAGAATTAGTGAGTCTTTACTTCCCGTGTATTTAAGAACAACTTGGAGTTCAGGTGCCTGCCAGCCTCCTGACTGTAGTGCCTACCACGGTGCGCAGTTGCTAGGGGTGAGGGAGGGGGAAGCAAAAGGAGGCTGAAAAAGTGCCGTTTTCTGACAGTCCGGTTGATAGAAGCTTCTGCAGCTGTCGGCGTCTTCTGTGCTCATCTCAAATACTGTGTCCCGCTTACGTGTGCTCTGCTGTATTTGATGAGATGTAGGAAGTGAGTGAAGGGGTTAGCAAGCCTCTGGGGAGGACACTGGTCAGTGGGGAAGGGAGATCTCTGACACTGTGGAATCAGAGAAACCTGTGACAAGGCAATCGACTATTAATTGGTAATCAGTATTCTGTCAGTTTTCTGTCTTCCCTTTAACCTGCTACTCGGTTTAAGCTCATTTCACTACTGCACTTTGTTACAGATAAGGTCATCCTTGATCCTTCAAGACCTAAAAATTTAACTCTTTCAAAACACGTGAAATATTTAATCTTACACATTTTTATGATCTACTCTCACATAACACATACAACATTTCTCTTCGTTATCTAACATTTTTGTTCTTTTATCCTTTGCTACTTATTCTGTGCCCTTTTTATTATTTTTTGTTCATAGTTCTTCTGGATTTTGGGTTTTTTGTTTTGTTTTTTAATTAAAGATGCAGCAGTTGGAGAAAAGGGAACAGAAAG